>NW_008680799.1:75381-91562 GCF_000695815.1 Acanthisitta chloris
TGCTGCTCTGGTGCAGCAATATAGCAGCATGCTCAATCCTGGCATTCATTTAGGCATTAAAACTGTGTGAGAAAAGCACTGATGACTCCTGACATTTTTAACTAGAAAATCACTCTATATTTGGGGATTGTGTCTTTTTAATCAGGGCTATCTGCAGAGATTGAAAGATGAGCTTTTGAACCTTAATTGCTGTTGTTTCTGTGCCAATAAAGCAAAATCCCAGGAAGAAAGTAAATTAAAATAATCTGAAAGAAAGTAATTTGAATCTTTAGCAAAAAGATTCTATCAGAACAGGGAGAGAACTCCATTTTTTTATGTTAAGTCCTTCAGTACATTATAACATGGTGTGCAAAAAAAGGCTGTGATGAGTCACAGAAGTGATTCATTCGGTCCCAGTTCTGGCTAGCAGAAAATGTGGATCGCATGAATTTTGTGTCAGCAGTGCTTTGGATAACGAGATACTTGATTTAAAAATGAGTGATACAGAAACAAGGGGAAAAGGAGCTGCAATGCCAACATGTTATGTCATTTTCAGTCGGGTTTTCTAAGAAAGTGATATATGTGGCCACGCGTCCTGTGCCTCTCTGTCTTCCCATCCCTCTTGTTCAGCAGAGAGTGGCAAATGAAAACTTGTTCATGTCTTTTTTATTGGAAATATTTTCACGCTTTTCATCTGGCAAAGAAAAATGCTGATATTTTATTTGAAAAAAATAGAGACAAAACATGAAGAATAACCAGAGAAACACAGGAGCAGGAGAGGGTCTACCCTTTGCAATCTGCATGCACATTCCATTGCACCAAAACCCCCAAAGCTCCCAGCAAAGAAACCCCCAGAGCCCTGTTCTGTTCTGGTTCTAGAAGGAAAGCAGGGAAGGGCAGAACCCACTGAAGCTTTTGAGATGAGTGTTCTGAAACAGTGCACAGAGTACCTCTTAGGGATTCCTCAGGATTCTGCCTAAAGCATGAGAAAGTGGAAATGAATTAAATTAAATTAGGGACCTGGATTTGTCCAGTTTTGGGGAGGTGGGTGTAAGCTGGAAACGAGACAGAGAAAGATCATTGCTATCTGCTACAGAGCTCAGGTCATATTTCCCATGAAAACCCGTGGGTATTTCCCCCAGCATGTGCAGGGACTGCCAGCAGAGGATGAGGCCTCTGACAAGGTCCTCAGCTGAGGCTAAGCTGACTGAAGGGAGACTCTGCTGGCACTGCTGATGCCACAGCCTGATGTGAGAGGTGGCCACACCTCACAGAGAGCTGAGGGGAGTGTTAGGGACCTTCACCAGGACAGCAGAGCCACAGAGACCATAGCACTCGTGCCATATAAAGTGTCCTTTCCAGCCTGGGCTATTCTGTGATTCCATGACACTGAAACATGGGAAATACTCTTTCAACATAGGGAAAAAAATTCTTTTTTTCCATGAGGGATGACAAACATCAGGACAGGTCGTCCTAGAGTGTCTATGTTGGGGCCCTAAGAAGTTTTACAAGCAGCAGGAGCTGAAGATGGTGCTTGTAACTCATGAGCTGAAACCAATGTAACCAAGAACATAACTCTCGTATGACTAGTATTGCACTCAGTTCCCCTCACACACAATGACCTGTGCAGCTGACACCACTGTTTCAGTTGCTAAGATTTGCAAGTTTTCATAGCGTTCACACATAGTATGTGTCAGATAAAAAAGCCTGGCAAAAAGGGAATCGTGTGTTGCCCTTGGCTGGAACAGTGTCCTGTGTGTAAGGCACAGGACTGAAGCATTGCATTAACTTTCCTTCTCTCTCATATTCACCAAAATAGCTAAAGGCAGATTATTTACTCTCTTTGGGCTTGTTTCCTCATTTATGGCATAAGAAAAATGACACTAATACTATCAGGAGTGACAGGAGGTTAAACTAACATTGCTAAACTAGATTGAATTGCAGTATGTAAATATAAAGTTTTACTATCATTCCACAAACAGAAAATCTTATGCGTTATGAAATATTTCTGTCTGTTCCTCTCTCTTACATCCTGCCAAATAGTACTTCATGACTCTGAGATTTCTAAGCTATACTCCTTTGCTTCCCAGTCAGGAGGAGCTCAGTGAGCATCGGTTGGAAGTCATTTTATGATCTTGTAAGAACATTTATGGAAAAAGCTATTCCTAGAACTCCAAAGGATTATAGAAAAGAAAAGTCCCAGTAGCCTAGAAATAGTCTGATTATATAAAGTAAATTAAGAGTCTGACTTTCAAAAATTTATGTTTTTTTTAACATAGTGCTCCAGGTGCAACCCCCTGCTCAGGCCTGTAGAGCTGGGAGATAGATCAAGGCAAATCAGTCCCTGTTTCCTTACAGTGCTCATTCCTTGAGCATTTCCCATGTTGGTCTGTATTGAAAAGGCTTGTTGAAGCTAAAAGACCTCCTACAGCCTGGGAAGGGAAGCACTAAAGTCACATGACAAATTAATTTGGGAGATAACACATTAAAAAAGTAATTCACAAATTGCAGGTTTAAAATGAGGAATCTGGAGTGGTCTCTAGAGGTATTCAGATATTTGGTGTATGGACCCAGCATGTGAGTACAGAAACTACACTGCTCAGCTCGTGGTGGTAGCTGGTACCAGACACAGGTACTGGAGCAGCTGGATCCTGGGTCTGACCCAGTGCAGCAGTTATGATGTTCTCATGGAGCTGAAGGGACATTTGGGTTTGGTGCTGATGTTCCTCTGTCCCAAACAGGCACTTTACCTTTACAGAAGGCAGAGAATTCTGGTCTTTGTGTCTTCAGGATTGTGTATTTAGCTCTTCCATACCACCAGCTGTTATTTTCCTCCTGATTCAGGAAGAAACTGGTTAATCAATGCCTTGTGGGAGCTGCTTGTGGCAGTGCAAGTCACATCAGGTTCTGCCCCATCCACAACCGACAGAGTGAAGAACTTACCCCAGATGTGTCTGGAGGCACAAGATAGAGCTGCTGCCACTTCCAGTGTCGTTTGGGAATTTCAGTGTTCCTCCCTTGGCGTTGGTCTGGAGAGTTTGTGTGGCTGCAGCTCTGCCCTGAGCAGCTTTCAGCCAGGAGACTCTGGCAGAGCCATGGTGAATCCATTAGATATTCACCAGCAGATGGCATAAAAAACCATGGAAAATAGCACAGAGGGAGGGAGTGCAGGTATTATTACCTCTGTTTAAGAATACGCGAATACGTCGCTATCCTGGCGATCAACTCGGAATATGCTTTTTTTAAAAAATACCTAATGGGTTTTTAATTCTTTAGTATGCAACGTATCCCATGAGGAAGAGCCCACATACGGCACGAAGTAATTAGATTTCTTCATCACATTGTATTGTATTTTTACTTGTGTTCATGTCAAAACCAAATAACTTCATGGATGGAAAGGAAGAGCTCATGGTCTGGTGCTCTGCAGAGAAACACCAGTGACCACTTTAAGAAGGAAGCCAAATATCTACTGGTTTCCATTGCTGAAAACACATTTTATGGAATATAACTTCCAGTGTAATAACAGAAATTCGGCCAACGTTATGAAATCAATTCCTATGTTCTTATCACAGGAAAAGAAAACAGGTTTTTGGCAGAGCAGAAAGGCAAGGGAAGTGTTGGCAAGTGTTAGTGGCAAGAAAACAGAGAACCTGAGATGGCAACACCAATTCTGCAGCGAATACACAGTTTTGTACAACGAGATCCTTGGCATAATTCCTGGTAGGTTTGTGGGCTTTTCCCACCTTGGTGGGCTGGGGGTCCAGTGTTGCATGCAGAGTCCCACAGTGACACACATAGAAGGTCTTACTGCCTGATACTGGTCTGAAAATTCCTTAACTTTTGGTCTCTTTCCAGACGTTTCCTTCATTTCACTTCCTGATCCTCGACACTGCTGGAGCTCCCCTAAGCTCCCATGTCATCATTTTATGTGTGTCAGTTGTAATTTTATGCCACAGAGAACTCAGAACTTTCCTTTTTAATCTCATTTTCTTCCTTTGCCTGCATGACTGACTTTCTCTTCCCTACTCCCATACTTTGAGTTTCCACTCTTTTCACGATCTTGCCCTGGCACTGATAATTCCTGTAGTGTCTTCTTTGGTGCCCTCTGTTTTCCCCATCTCTTTAACTGTTTTCCTTGAGTTTCTGTTTTAAGTTCCTTTCTCTTTTCTTTTCCAATTTTATTTGTAATTGATTTTAGACTCTAATGTCATTTCTGCTACAAACTGTTTAATCCATCCAACTTCTGTCTCAGCCTTATATGTTCACATAACCAACAACTGAACTTCTCTCCTTCCCCCACGACCTCCTCCTCACTCTCCCTTCTGCTACCATCAAGAACTTGCAACAGATTAGTTTAATCCATCCTGATTCATGTTTGATACAGTGTTGGATTAGTGTAAAAGCTCTTCCTAAGGTGAAGTTAATCCAAATGAAGATAAAAAGACATCCTGAGTAATATATATATTGTCTATATTCACTTTCAGGAAAATCATTTGCAGAGATCTTCTACCTCAGTTATGAACAAGCAGAAGATTAGGCATGTTAAGTAGAGCTTCTCTTCTGATGTATCTATTCCAAAAAGAGTTGTTTTACTCAGCAATTGGAGTTCTGTACTCACAGAAAAGTTTTAGGTAGAGAGAAAATTGAGCTTTAGCCTCCAAGAAAAGATGCTAGAAGAAGGGAACTGGCTAGAACTGCTCACAAGACAGGACTGCAACAAGTCCCAGCATAAGTGTACAGCAGACTCAGAAGTACTGGCTAGCTTACACTGACAAGACAGACATCTCAGCAGCTCTAAAAGATACCTCTTTTCCATGCCTCTCTTCAAAAAAATGTCGCTGATATCTTTTCTCTTTTATTCTAGGTATGTCAGAAATAGAATCAATGTATTATTCCTAGTATCTCCTGAGTGAAATAATGAATTAAATACATGGATTCAGAGGACACTGAGAGTTCTAACCCTCCTTTTGGAAGCAACATCAAAGGTTGGCAAAATGGTATATGACAAATTCCTCATGCACAAAAGATGCTACAGCATCTTCCCACTGAAACCTTGCAAAGCTCAGCTCCTGCACTGAGTCAAACAGCCCAAATAAAATCACAATCTTACATGGTCACCTGTCGTGATTAACTGATAAAGCTGGGAAGGTTTCACTTCAAAATTCCCTTGTTGCATTTCTTTGCATTCTGCTTGATGTACCAATGCTTGATGTACCACTTTGAAACAATTTGGAAAAGCATTTGGGCAGGAGCTATTTTTTTCCATAAGCTAACAGGATTGTGCCCATTTGTCATCCACTCAGTGCCTTCTCTTTCTGGGGCTTTCACTTTGAGCTGCATTCTGTGGGCAAAGTCAGACCACTTGCTGCTAACATTGTAAGGCACTGTGTACTCCTGGAAGATGTACAAATAATAACGTTGATTCATCAATTGTCTGGAAACACACTCAGAAGTGATGCTTCTTTTTATTTGTTTGGTGATTTCTATACTGGATCTTTGGGATCAATAAAAGCAAATGCTTAGTCAGAGCTAAGCACACACACAAAAAAATGACAATCGTTTCTTTCATATTCTAGGTGATGGAAAACCTGAGTGAGGAACTTGGGTGCACTAAAGGGACTGTCATCAGTTCAAACAGATGTTGTAAGGCCTCGACACAATGTGCAGTCACATCTACATTACTCACTGCTTACACTTTGCTCTGTATGTCTCAGCACAAACAAGGGTGTACAAAGCATTGCATCAGCAAAGCAGTCCTTCAGATTTCATGTTCCCAGCACTAGAAATGGAAAAGACATTGGAATTGTGAGTTGTGCAGTGCTCAGATCACATTAGTACAATGCTGTCATCATTTAGGAGTGTGTTCCCCAGCCGAGTGTTCCCACTGCAACAGAGGGAACAGGAGGCACAAAGGTGTTGATAGTAAATGTCTACCATTTGCATTTAAAAAAATAATGTCAAAAGCAGTTTACAAGTGGTTTGGTCAGTTATGTTTTCTCCTTGGAGACAGGCCCTTTCTTCAGTTTTCCATGTCAGCTTTTTTGTCTGCCTTTGTGGTACATCTGGTGAGAGAAAGGCCAGAATTTATAAACAATTTTTGTCTCTTGGATCTTAACACTGAAGAAAATGAGATATTTAAAGAGTTTTGAAGAGAATTACTTCCTAGTACTGATTATTATTCATGTACAAGCCAATGTTCAGCACAAAAATTTTGAACCATATTTTACACTTTCTGTGCCTGTTTCACAAAGCCTCTCAGCTGAGTGGTGAACTGGATGTCATAGTACAACTTAGATGTATTACAGCTTTGGGTAACGAGTGGACACCTGTCAGCTGAGCAGCTATAATTCACTGTTTCCTCCACCAGGTTCATCTGTGGTGGACTGGGTTTGCAGGACTGGCTTTTGGTGCCTTCTGTGAGTCCAGCAGAGCCAAGAGCAGCTCCAGAACAGATCCACTGCTGGCCAAGGCCAAGGCAATCAGAGGGGCTAATAATGCCTCTGGGAGAGCATATTTAAGAAGGGAAAAAGTTATTGTGGGGATGTAACTGTGGCTAGAGAGGAACAACTTCCCCCTTTACATTTTCTTTTTCTTTGCATCTACTCCCTTTCAGAAGCTGTTCTGTTACCTGAAGGAACTTCCCCAGGTGATTGTCACCTTGCATGATCATTTGGTGAGGACAATTTTGTGCCTCACACTCCTGAAAGCAATGCCCCATCCTGCCCCTGTCCAAAGCATCTCCATCAGCAACACATGCAGCTCCTGGACTCACTGAGGAAGGCACTTCTCTGCCCTTGCACAGGGGCTAGAGGAGCCCAGGCTGCTGCAGAACACACTGCTAGGTGCCCTGAGTGGTGCAGGGGAGGGAGTGCATGTCCAGAGCCAAGAGCCACTAGGGAAGCTCATGTGTGGAAAGATGATTTGTGCATGGAAAAAGATCCATCACGTCCCTTAGGACTAGTTTTGTGCCACACTGAGAAGTGTGAGAGAATAGCCACTGCATGGCAGAGTGACATCTGTCCTGGGATGGGAGGAACTGCCCTCCAGAGAAGCTTTTTGTCTATTAAGTGTCATTGATGAACTTGAACTACATCTCACTTTGAGAGGATGTCATTGAGCCATTGAAATGAGTCATCTTTCCTGTAGGTGAGATGGACAAAAAAAGCATTGAAAGAATAAGAAAACATCTCTCACTGTCCAGCTGGCAGGAGTAGGTTATTCCACTGCAAGAGATTTTTAACCATGTTTAAATTGTTTTCTGTAACTCACTCAAGCAATGCAATCCCTAGTCTGACCCACTGTTTTTCAGTCATCTGAAATGTATCCCAAATTTCATAATTATTTACTCAGTGTAATCAGCATTTGAGAAGAATGAATTGCTTTGGAAAACTGGAAGCAAAAAATCAGAGTATGAAAAAGTGTCATAAAATAATCCACGGCGAATCTCTGTGAAGCAGCATTAGCCCCTGAAAAGCAAAGAGTCCACAGAATGTCCCTTTGGAGACAGGTATGCTCCACAGAGGAGCTGCCTACCTGAGCAGAAAATGTCTTCATAACTTTCAAATGACAAAATCTTGCAATATCACTTTGCAATGACAGGCACCGAAATTAAAACACATTAAGCAGTAAATAAACACTGACATCAATAAACAAACACCGAAATTAAAACAGCTCTTCTAGAGTTTCTCACTGCATTCTGTACTTGTAGCTGAAAATCTCCTGACAATGTTTGTGCTCTGCTGCTAACAGATCTCAGCATCAAATCACCACCAGCTTCTCTTGGCTGCAGTTGGGCACAACTGATGTGGATTTTAGTTGGTATAATGCAGAGAAGCTCCCAACAGCTGCTGTTTTCGAGCAGTCTGTGCCCCACACAGACAAAGGAGGAGATGTTTGGCCGGCGCAGGAGGAGCACAGAGCTCCCACTCCTGCCTGCAGCGAGGGCTGAAGTGGAGCAGTGACATTTTACAGGGCTGTGACTGAGTGGGGCCCTGGAGGATAAACAGCACATAAAGTTTTTCTGCTGGCTCTTTGGTAGGTTCATATTGGCCATCCCAGTTTAACAGCCACGACTGAAAGCAGGGTGGGCTCAGAGAAGGGACCAGCCACAGCTCTGGCCCTCGCTGCTGCTCTGCCCTGCACTGCTCAGCCCCGTGCAAACCAGACAGGATTTTAGCAAAAGTGTCTGTCCCCAGCACATCTGGGAAATACTCCTGTTGATTTCCTGGGGAGGTGGCACATCCAATGGTGGGGAGGTCTCAGGTGCGCGTTAGTGTTAACAAATTCTATCAATAATTTACAGCAGGAGGAAATCTTTTATTAATGCCATCTGAAATCAATGCACAGAATGAAAATGAAGCATTCCCTATTGCTTAACTAAGCCATGGGACACGGTTAGAGAAAACAGGTATTTAATTTTTAGAATACATTGTTCATTTATTTTTAAACATCTCATTTAGGCATAAAGGAAATTCTTTCATGCTGTCGTCATGAATATTTGATTTCTTCAATGTCACATATAACTTTTATATAAACACACACATAATTAGCTTTCAGCTTCAACTGAATGAATCTGGAGCTTCCTAACGAATCTGCATGGGGTGTACAAGCAAACTGGGCTTTGGTGGTGGGGAACCAAACAGGGGCAGAACTCCAGCTCGGGTCCTGTGTGTTTCTGTGGTGTTTGATACCAGTGCATTACTTCGTGCAGTTTTGTGCCACGAGGCATCAGATTCCCAGAGTTGGGCAGATAAGCTGGGGCTGTCCATGGGCTGTGTGGCCAGTGCTGCCCTGCTGTGCCAGCCAAATGCAATCCACACCATGGCACTGGTCCTCAGGGCAGAGAAGGGAGTCTAACCAGCCTCACCCATTCTATTCACCTCTGCAGTGACTTTAAGAGCTGCAGATTCCTTTGCAAAGATTCTATGCAGCTCTGGACTGAACCAGAGAGGAGCTCCATGGATCTCTGTCATGGTACAGCTCTTGTCCCTAAACTTGGTGTAAGGAATGCTGTGAGCTTTAATGCAAAGCTCTGGGGACATAAGGCAAATTTCTATAAAAATATTTCAGGCAAAACTCCTACTGAATTCAAGAGAAATTTTGCCACAATAAGATTTGGGGATTAGCTGTGTTGCTGTTGAAAATATAAAGCTTGAAGTTTAGGGAATG
Organism: Acanthisitta chloris; assembly: GCF_000695815.1. Lineage (NCBI taxonomy): Eukaryota > Metazoa > Chordata > Aves > Passeriformes > Acanthisittidae > Acanthisitta > Acanthisitta chloris. The sequence goes on from NW_008680799.1 coordinate 84,529, forward strand.
GGGTGTCCTCACGAATCACCAAACATCCTCTTGCTTTTCCTGCAGCAAACCACTGTGCTTGGCTGAATACATGGACCACTCCTCTGGAAACACAAGGGCTTGAGTGGAATGATGGATGTACCAGGGCAGGGAAGGGAGAACACTCAAAACATTTACCCTGAACACAGGACGTGTGCTCAGTGTCACACTGGGCTGTGCTGTCACCACTGTGGCTGCATCCAGCCTGGGGAGCCTGTGCCTTCCTGCACATGTGGTCAGAGCTGAGCCCCAGGGGCTCAGAACCATGGGATGTATGTTTTCTGAAAGGGATGAATGGTTTGACTGGGAAGGAGTTTAATCAGTCTCATGGAAACGTTTCTGGCTTAAAGCTTAAAACTTGATAATGAAACTGAAACTGTAAGACTGCTTGTGAAAAATGTTTTGTTTCTGTGGCTGTTTGAAAATGTAGTGAATGGGGAAAAAACCTCAGTGGATTTTAAAGTCACTGTGTGGGAGCAGAACTCTCTATCTAAGCCTCCTATCTGTAAGCATCTGGCATCACCCTTTGTACGACAGATGTTAATTCAGGCTAGTTGGGACTGCAGAAAAATCACTGTGGGGTTTTTAAACAGAAAGAGGCTCGTTCCATGCTCACCCATGCTTTGCACGTGCTAATCCACGTCTGTACAGCCTAGAGGTTTTGCAAATTCAGCACAAGAAAAGCAGCAGGTAAAGAAAGCCCTCACTATCCCAGTGCTTGGTGTGGCATTGGAGGCACAGGAGGGGCCACTGCCATATGGGACTGAAGAATTTTCACTCCGGCATATAATGAAAAATAAGGTCAGAACCTTTGGGTTCTGTGTGCAAACGAGTCTTTGGTTTGCAGCCAACGAAGATGGATCTTTGTCCTCTGCTCCAGGAATGACTCTCCTCCTTGCTGCTGTTACTTCAGGCCTGTCTCTGTCTCAGGTGCTCTACAGGGGCAGGCAAGGATGGCTGAAGGCAACTGCTCAGTGGTTTGCTTACCTAAAAGAACAAATATTCCACAAGGAAACTCAGACTTTCACCTTTTCCTTAAGCCACTGAGGGTTATGGAATCCTGCACTGTCCTCTTTCTACACAGAAGTCCTTGCCAGAACCATATGGATATTGATATTCATTTAATTTTAAACAACATTTGGATTTCAAGGATGTGGCACCACAGGACTAAAGGCAGTGCACACATGAAGTTATGAAACCTAAATTTTCCTAGGCATAATACATCACTCTTAGGCAAAGCAATACCTTTGGGAGTAATGAAACCATCCCTGTTGTAGGTGCTGACAGAGATGTTCTCAGTGCCTGTGACAGCCCCACCAAGCTCAACAGTGCAACCTGAGTGGAGCCAAGGCCCTGATTCCTCTGGCTGCATTAGCAAGGACTGAATCCTATCACCTACAAGGAAAGGCTTTCCTACCCATGAAATAGTCCATACAGAATTACAGGCTGGAATTGTAGTCTGGCCAACAGTGTCTACAGTATGGTGAAAACTTGGATAGCAGTGATTCTTTCATTTCCAGCAACCTTGAAGCAGCAACTGCTGTGTTTGAAAATCTTCAGCTATTCTGTATTTTATAGGCCAGGTATAAGTACTGTTTAAAGCTGTTTAACTTAGGAATTCTCACATAAAATATTTTTATTGGTATTTGTAAAATTTTGGGGGCACAGAAATGAACAAGATCAGACAGAGCTGGTGCTGCCTGATACAGGACTGTGGAACAGATGATTCCTTGGGGTCATTTCCAGCCTGTTTTCAATGCAGTAATCATTTCATAAGCAATTTGGCTCTTTCCATCGATTCTACCCCCAGAAGTAGATGGAGGTGTATTATAAAGGTGAGTATAAGACTTGTAGGACTGAAGATCTGTCCCAACACCAGAGAGAGTCCCCAGGGAATGCGACAGAGGTGAGTTTTTGAGTGATAATTCTAACTGGCAGTAAGATGACAGCCAAACATGCTTTAATTAACACAGAGCAGCAAATGACTGGGCTACAGCTTCAGATCCCAAGAAGAAGCTGAGGCTGTGCTTGTGGAGCCTGACAGAGTTGGTCCTGTCGTGCCTGTGGCACACACTGTGCTGCTCTGCCAGTCGTGTGTCCTTTAAATGACGAATGTGTTTGTCCCCCACAATCTCATGAACATAATGATTTGGTTACTTCTGTTCACCTGCACTGCTGATCCATACTAGGAAGTCTAACCTAGTAAACAGCCCCAAACACAATCAGCCAAAGAGGTAATGAGTGTCTGGAAGGCTGAGGCTGCTCTGGCTAACACTGCTTGCTCCAACAAACCCTCAGTGGTGCAACTGTTTGGTTAAAGCTGAGTATCACACGCAAAACAATAGGAACTTCCTCCAGTTAGCCCATCCATTTATTTTCCTTCCACTTAACAGCAGGTTGTATTGCAATAACACTGTTGCCATAAACTGTTGTGGTGATATAAAATTTAGCATAAAAGCCCCTTGAAATCCTTCTGATTTATCAGAGGCATAACCAGTTTTGAAAGCTGTTTTGAGATCTATACTGCAGTGATTTAACCAGAAAGGAAAAGCTTTGGGTCTCCAAGTGTTTGTAGCAGATCTTCAGAAATCTGATGCCTTGAAATTCATGCAGGGTAAGGAGAGGAGATACAAAGAGGAGACTCCCAAACTGGGTGGAAAGAAAGTTTGATTTATTAGCACTTGATCCACCCACAGCTTCACAGATCAGGGGTTTGCAGCTCTAGGTTTGTGCTGAGAATTTAATGAAAGTGGATTTGGTGAATTCTATCTTATTCTTCCTCTTTCTGGAAATCAGGTTGTTATACATCCTGATGGGAATAAAATGATTTAATTTCCAGTTCTCTCTTTTGCTCTTTTCCTTTTCAGTGTGCCAAGAAGTAAAGACTGAAATGGAGACCCAAAAGCTATGATAATGCTAATTGTCCAAAAGCAAAGGACATGGGAATATTTTGACCCTATGCTTGTTATTAACCAAGTTGAACAAAAACCTGTGTATTGTTTTATTTTCTTCACCGTGGTGGAACTACTGATCTATACATACCACAAACAAAACTTTCATGGGTGTACTTGTGTTTATACATTAGTGGTTTACTACATGATGTTACCTTCCATATTGAAGTGTGTCCAAATATGATACAATCAATCTTGTCCTGTTATTTTTGTATTTAATATTTCTATTGACCTTCTAAACACCATTTGATTGGTAGTACAGCAACTGCCATTTTTTCTCATTAAAATAGTGTTGTTTAGGGGGATATGATCGATATGATGTGATATGATATGATTTGATATGATTTTTTAATTAGAACACTTTTAAGCACATGATAATAATTTCTCAGAGCTAGAAACTTTAAAGCTATAGCCAGTTTAAGAAGAAACTGCAGACCTTGGACTGAAAAGCATTGACAGAAAGGAGAAAAGAGCATCAGACAGGGTCTAGGAGTGCAATATGTGAATTAACTCCATGGCAAGTTAATTGCTCCATTTGGTTCATTTACCTGGAGGGAGCAAGAAAGGTAAGAAATCAGACCAGACACCTTTGTCTGCTGCCTAAGGCTGCAGCCTGCACTAGACTCTGAGGGAAGACAATGTATTATATATTTTTCATGGTCCAGTTTTCTGAACAGCAGTTTATTGTATATGCACTCTGACACCACTACTGACATACACAACCCCAGAGCACAACCTCAGCCCTGAGCTGAGATGTGCTGGCTATGAGGAGCTCAGTTCAGTTGTATACACGGGATAAACTCCAAACCTCAGTTAGTAGTCAAGGCCAGATTTGTTTATCCCTCGTGGCGTCAGCACTGTTGGTGTGTCAGATTTACAGAGCTCCACACATGCAGCAGAAATCTCCATTTTCCCTGGTTTTAATCTAATGAAAATATACATCCAGCAAATATGACTCAACCATATATCTAAGAGCACAGAAAAGCAAAGTGTTATTAAATATGTATACTACTGACTTAATTATAGGAGTTAAGGGGAAACTTGAGAAAACCAGGATTTTTCGGTATGTTTTTCTTCTCCTTAATCTAATCAGACAACACTAAAAGCCCAAGAGGTATATAAACTTCAGTAACTAGTTATATTAAACCTGTGTTTACTTAGATGATTTGTATGAGATAAATAAGTAATTACCCAGAGGACATTAAAAAATGGAATGTATGAGACTGCATGTGAGCAAGCTAACATGAGGCAGAAAGCTCCACTGGTGCATGGTTAACAAGCAGAATTCCCTGTGCTTTTATAGCCTCTCCCATTCTATAGAAGTCCTTATATCACCTTTATCACCATAGTAACTCAGCACTTTGCAGTCTTCTCCTCCGCCGTATTTTGTTATCGGCTTAGGGAAGGACAAGGTGTTTTGCTCCTCACCCACTGCTGGGGCCCTGCCCTGGGCATCCTGCACAATCAGCTTCTCCACACAGGATTTAAACCCCAATTCATCACCAGGGCTCAATGTCTTTTAAACACTTGGTAAACACTTCTATAGCCCTCTGAGTTCAGACAATCAATTATTGTGGTCATAAACCTTGCACAGGTTGAAGAATGACTCTAAACTGTCAAAACTCAGAATTCAGAAGAGACATTCATGATTTCATGGTTTACTAGGGGGTGAATTTTTTAATCTTCCTCTCCTCTAGTACCCCCAAAAGGAGGGAAGGTGCCAAGACAGCGTGTTGTGTAGCCCCAGTTTGCTCTGTTATCAGAACATACATATAAATACACACAAAATACATCAAACAGTACTAACAGACTGGAGAGAATAACAAGGTATTGTCACTTCCATCCATGTCTAAACATTTCCCTTTCAGCTGTAGCACATGAAATCAGATGAATATGCAGTTTCTGACATACATAATTGACTGATGTACATATATCAGTCAACAGGGAAGAAAATTTATGCTCAACTAGTTCCATAAAATTAGGCGTTGCAAAGATTATATCAGTGAGTAAAGAGGTTAAGAGATTGGACTCAAAAATTTAGGATACTTTTCTTTCATTTAATTTTTTCCCAAAGGTACCTCCTTCATAGCTTCTAAATCTGCATTTGGCTTTGATTTATTCATAGGGAGGCAGAGTGCTGAGAGGCTTTGTCACAAACCTGGAGTTCACTGCTTTGAAACAAAGATGACATTTCTGGGGTTTGATCCTTTAGCTGCAGACTATACATACATGTGTTCTAGCTTCCATCTAACACTGCAAAACTCTCTTGTGGTACAATATTTCAGTCTGGTCCAGAGAAGCACTTTAAGTTTTATTCCAAAGTTTCCAAAGTCCACGTTTGAATGTGGTTTTAGCCTTAATAGAACTTACTTGTGTATGTATAACTTTCCTCAAGGTTACTGAGAAGGCTCAAAACAAGAAAAATGTTTTTTCAGCTAAAAAGTACTATTGGTGCATCAGCAGACATCTGTCCCACCAAACCCTGCCATAGGAAATTTAATTTAAACCAAGAGACTCATTTCAATCCATTAAAACTGCTGTCATGACAGCAATTTCAACAGTGACCTGCACCTTCTCAAAGGAGTAAGGCAAAGGACAAGTGAAACAATACAGAATTCATCCTCTGGCTTGTCAGCCAAGAGCTGCAGGAACCACAGAGCTCCCAAGGTGTAACTGTTTGCTAATTAGCAGAGTGGGTGGGACCAGATCCTTTGCTCGGTGCAGCCTGACAAAGCAAAGGATCTGACCTGAGGGTGTTAAACCATGAGATGAGGAGTAACTGGAGCAGGGTAAGTTGTCCAGACTAATACTTACTTAATACTTACTGTGATATTTCCTGCAAAGAAAGGGTTAAGGACTCCTGGTCTAGATGGATGAACCTAAAATTTACAGAAGACTATTTATCCAGCACTGCAGTCCCAGTGATTCTTTCTTCTGCCTTTCTTCACAAGGCATTTCTATGCTTCCTCCACTGTAGGACCGTTTTCTACCCAAGATTATGGATTTCCTTTTCCAAACTCCTCTGATCTCTCTTTCCTTACTCACCTGAATGCTGAACATGATTAAGCACGAGTGAAGAAAAGGTTCCAACACTGGGTTCTTGTGAAAAGCTAATGTTTCTTTTCAACCTACAGAGAAAGCTTAGTCAGCTACAGGAACAAAAAGACATAACTAAATGCAAGTTACATAGGTGTAAACTTCCCTTTAGCATATCCACAGCTCTTCAGCTATAGCTAGTCCTGTGCTGCCCCTGCTTTGAGCTTGGCTCCACGAGCCTCTTGCTGCACAGGTTCTGTTTTAGCACCAGGGCAATATTTGGCCTGGGCTCAAGTGTTCCAGGGCCAATGGTGGTGAAACAACAGTGGCCCCAGATCTCGTGAGCCACACAGACCTCAGTCCTTACCAAACTCTCTGGGCCTCCTGCCTCAGTGCCAAATGGGAGTGAGGTGCAGCTCTTCCGTTCTGAGCAGCAAATGAGAAAACCCTTTCAGGCTGTGACTGAACAACAAAGAAGCTAGAAAGTTGTAGCTATATCATCTTAAAAGAAAACTTTCCCAAGCCAGAAGAGCTTCCTTTTTTGGGGATGTGAATTGCAATTATTTATAATTCTGTGCAGAATGCAGTTTTCAAAGATCCCAAGTCTTAGCCGCTCGTTTCAGGAAGTGACTCAGTTTTGCTCTGCTCTGATTACTTGGCAGCCTCATATCCCTTGTTGTTATGTACATTTTAGTCTGCATGACCATGGCTGGAACTCGAGCGGGATTATGTTTGGCCCAGTAGTTTCATGTCTTTGAGAACTATAACATTACCTCACTTGAACAGTTATTAGGGCTGCAGAGATGTTACTCCAATCGCTAAATGGGATAATGCAAAATGAATGAGGCCGAGGAGCCCTGGAGCCTTCACGATGTTTGCTCTTCCAAGTGATGCTCTCCTGAGGGCCTGTCAGCTCAGAACGGGGAGTGATTTAGGGAGCCATGTGAACAGTGCTGCTCCACAAGTCACAGCCATCCCAGACACAAGGTGTGCCCTGCACGGCGCGAGGCACGCGGAGCCGTGTCCCTG
>NW_008680800.1:0-2661 GCF_000695815.1 Acanthisitta chloris
AGGAGAGGGTCACCAGCCATTGCAGCCATTGGAAGCTGCCTGAGGGGGTCTAGCTTCTCAGCTTGCAGGGAATGCAGTGCTGCATACAAAGCTCTCAGGCTGAATTTGTAACAAAGTAGGATAGCAGTGAGAATTGCCCTGGGGGCTGGTAACTTGATGTGGTTCTGTCCTGAGAATATTCTGAGGAGCACATCCAAGTCCTGGCTTTGGAGCTCTGCTTGCAAATTGCTACAGTGGTGCAGTGCATGGGCCATGAGTGCTGGAGGAGGTTAATCTGGGGTAGCTAAGGAATGGTTAGAGACTATTACTGGATGATATATCATATAGTATAAACTCGGTATAAATTTCTTCTAGTCAGAGTCTGCACACTGCCCAGACACTGAACTTCTCCGGTTCATACAGATACCAGAATGTTAGTTACTTCTGAATGACCTTTTTCCCTTCGGCTGTGCTCTCATGTCAGCAGGTGAAAAGAAAAAAAAGGAAATCAGAAAGTAAAAAATAGGAGTACAGCTGTTATGATGTGAGGCAGTCCTTCCAAAGCTCAGTTTTGTTCTTGCCCCCACTTCTTTCAGGGCAATGCAAAAAGACTTTCTGGTCAGGAATTGCAGTACCTGGCAACCCTAGGCCATTTTGAATACTGAAGACAGATCAGCCTCCTTCACTCACACAGAGCTCTTTTGATCATGTTTTATTCAAGTGCTATTGCACAAAGTCAGTCTCAAAACCAGCTACATGTAAACATGTGATTTAGGCAAATAAGTTGATTACCTTTCAGTGTATTTATGTTAAGCTGTTCTGTAGCTGTTTAGACTATGTGTTGTCATCAAAATTTCAGTAAGAGGCTGCATGATAGAAAACCGGCATGTTGTACATGACTTGAAAAAATGCCAGCATGATCTGCATTATACACCAGGAGAGAAACTGTTTCTAAATGTAAAAAAGAGAACTCAACAAATAAAAAGCTTGAGTGCTCCTTTTAAGGGTCATTTTGCTCAGAAGTTAAACAAGTTTTTATATACTGTAGTATAACTACAGTGACTTTGCTTTTTATGATGTTCTGGAATAAGACACACAGTGCCAGCCAGTCATGTTCAGCTTTGAACTGTGCTTGCAAGTGCACGGAGAATTTTCAAAGGCATGGGGCTTTAATAAACAAAAATCATTTGGTGACGTTTGTTCTACAGCTTGAGAGTTTCTGAGGGTTGATAGCTCATGTACCTGATCAGACCTAAAAGCTGGTGCCTTATAGTAAAATAGTCTTAACCTACAGGCTAACTCTTATGTGCTTCCACGAGACTGCAAAGGGCCGTTTTTAAAGAAAAGCCAGAGTAGTATTTAGGGGTTTGAGCTGTGGAAATTCATACTGACCTTTCTAGAGATGGCTGTCTTTTCTATTTTTACACTAAGGTCAATGTCACCCGGCAAGCTGGTTCCAGTACAATGAGCTGTTAAGAGTTTTGTGAATGAATAAACTTCAAAGAAAGCACACTGGCACTGGTTTGAAATGTGTTTCTTCAGTATTGGGTCATGCACAAACTAGACATTGGTTTCTATTAATTTATTAAAATTTATAAATTTGTAGTGGGAGTTCTAATGGCACTTCTTAATGGTAGGAGTGCAGATAGCCCATGGGCTTTAAATATCCCTCACTTTGACACCAGCAGTAGTGTATTTAAAGTGTGTGTTTTTTAAAACAAATATTTTTGTAATCAAATCTACATGGTAAGTGCTTCATAGTCTGTGTACATGACTCCAGATCTTTGTTATCCTTAAGTTCTGTTCCTGTTAGTGATTTAGTATGTTTCATTTAAGTTTCTCTGACATTTCACAGGTTACAGGAATTGTAAAGCAGTAACCTGAAAGCAGAATACCAAAATGAAGTCAGAGTATAAAGCAGTCCCAGAAAAGTATTAAACCTCGTTTAAATGAGGAGCTACTCTGTTAATGAATTGGGAACTTAGTCTTTTAATTGCATAGTGTGAAAGATGGAAATAAGTTGTTTGTGCATGCACTGACACAAATGAGTGGCAAGCTGATTATGTCAGGCCTTGTAAATGGAACGAGCACCCTCTCACTCCATTTTCTTGCTCCACCTTGCAGAAACTTTTTTGTTTGCACTTAGGAATATATTGTAATGTGTGTCAAAAAATGTGATTTCCCCCAGCCCTGTGTGACTATAGCTTTGGAGAATAAGAGGTTGATCCTGAGAGTTAATCTGCAGCAACAGTGAAAATGTCATTAATATTAACCTCTCACAGGACACAGAGGGGTTGGCTTCAAAGAACATGTAATATTTGAAAAATGCTTGGGTGTTACAGACTAGGACTAGGTAGACACTTCAAAAAATAAATAAAGCACCCTTTCAGCTGAGAGGTTATGGCAGATATAGTGAAACACTTTGGTTTATAAGAGCATGTTAAAAAAAAAAAGGGGCAGGAATAGTCTTGCACTGTGCCTTGTGGAGTGTTGTAGCCATTAAAGGACTATCCAACAGATCCCAGAGTTAAAAATAACTCAAATCTTTTAGATTTTAAGCAACTTTGTGCCCTGGGAGGCTGTTAGTTTGAAAATTAAACTGCAGCATGACTCTTGCTCCATCTACAGGAAACAGGGAAGTCTGACGCACATCTGAGACTGCAGTACCTCTTGAGCTGCCAG
>NW_008680800.1:2695-31851 GCF_000695815.1 Acanthisitta chloris
GATGAAGCAGATAGTTTTCCCTCTTGTGGATGGATTTAGGCTAATGCTAAAATACATGCATAAAATTCAGATTTGAGATCTCTCATAGTACTCAGACTTCCTTTATGGAATTGTTCTGGGGATGTGTAGCACTTAATTGAACAGCTTGTCTGTGGAAGAAATGTTGGGTTTTTTCATGCCTTCTCCCAAAGTTTAGACTGCCTAGCACACTCATTGCTGCCTATAGGATTCTGTGTATTTGAACAATATTTTGACAGCCATTGGGAACATAAAGGCCAAAGGAAAACATATATTTTTGAGAGACAAAATGGTCCAAAGTCTGAAACTTAACCAGTTTATTGTATTAGAAGCTTACAACTGGGAAAGAGGGAACTTCATCTGACATTCTGGGGCAAAAGCTGAAGTGTTTCTTGGTCCTCTACTACTTAGTTTTGACACATTTTGAAGGGACTACATTACAATAAGAACCTGAAGGAAATATTTTTGTTAGCAAAGGCACTTAAAAGATCACTGTCAAATTGAGGGTTCTTTTTAAATTATGAAGATTGTTCAGATGCATATATTACTTTCAGATACAAAAATATACTTTTAATTACTACCTTTTTATCCTTTTGGGTGTAGAGCTTTTCAAAAGACACTGCTGTCTGCAGGAATGATGCTACATCTTGGAGGCATGTATCTTTGCTGAGAGGAGTAACTAGACATCAGTGACAATAATCACATTTATATAACAACATCTGGTTGCATCAAAGCTTCATTACAAGCTTTGGAGTGTTTTTGCACTTTTATGTAACGGAGTGCTTCTAATTGTTTCATTCAGAATTACTTAGCTAAGAGTATTTGTTTAAACTGCTGATTTGCTTGGAGGGAGAAAGGAGAAGCTGTTAAGTAAATTCCAGTTAGAGTAACATTGATAAAGTCACATTTGTGACTATGGAGTACTAATAAGTTGAAAAAACTTCTCTATGAAAGCTATGCAGTATCAGTAAACTTAGCTGATTGTCGTGGTTTTGCCACATATTACACATTAATTAGCTGGCAGACTCCCACTTAGCTCAGAGAAACCCTCCTCCATCTATTGATGATGAGTTTCTTTATCCTTCAACAGTCCTATTGCCATAGACCTGCCTTCAAAAATCATAATAACATAGATAATCCTTGGGCAGGACTTGAAGGTTTTTTGGTTTCAGGGGAGGTTGGGGTTGTGGGAGAGGGAGGTGATTGTTTGGGGTAAAGAGTCATTCACCTCTTTTTTTTCTCCCTTTGGTGGACCATAGTCTCCTTTAAAGCAGTTTCTTAGTACTTGAAAAAGCTTTTTTTAATGTTTGAGAAACTCACAGGCTCTGTACTAGCCTCACTGTCATGCTCTTCAGCCATATCTTCAAGGATATTAATCTTGTTCTTTGTTGCAACTTTAGGGAAGAAATGAAGAAATTGCAGAACTTGTGCAGCTAAAAGTGCATACTTGGACAGTTGAAGTATTAAAAAAAGACAAATCCCACAGATTCATATTACTTTTGATGGAATAGGATGATGGGAAATTGGTTTTTTTTTTTAGTTGTTTGCTTTGCCACAAAGTAGGAATCTTAAGGATATAATAATTCCTAGATAGTGCTGAATGAGAAGAAAGGGGAAAATTGGGGACAGAAGCATAAGTTAGTAGACTTTCAAGTTCTGCTTCTCTTTTTTGAAAAGATAGTATAATGTTGAGGAAATTAGGACTGATCAATAAAACTTCTCTTCAGCATGTTCCTTAGGCTAATAAGTGCTTTTTGATTACCCAGTGTAAAGCACAAACAGTCTTCAGTGGCACAGCTTATTCTTTCAGACCAAAACAAGGGCCTGCCACTTTCCTAATTAATATGCTGCCTAACCACTTATCCAGCAGGTCCAGTTGTGTATTTTCACTTCATGAGCTCCAACAGATATCTTTCACACAGCAGACAACCAGAATGTTGTATGTAGTCTTGTATTAACTTTTGGTCTAGCTCTTGCTCTAGCCAAATGCTTGATGATTTGCATGGGCTGCAATCAGACCTCTTCATCCAAAGGGCTTAATAAATAACACCAGCCATCTGCTTTCTTTAAAGAGAAAGACACAGAAAACATCCACTTGTAAGGCTTTGATTAGACTTATTGCTAAAGCCTGCCCAGTTTTCTGTCGGAGTTACTCATTAAAATGTAATTAAGATCCATATGGTTCTTTATATAAAGACATACGACATCAATAACTTTCTTTGGCTAAAGCTGGAAGCAAAGATTAAAGACTAGAAAATGTCATCTTAGTCCTAAGAAGCTCTATTTTAAATGTTAGTTATACAAGAAGATAAAAAAAAATCTAAATATGGCTTTGTCTGCCAGTAGACAACATATGCCTTTATATCTGAGTTTTGTTCAGAATAAATGGGTGATCATAAGCTGTGTCTGTTGGAAGAGGCATTATCTGTTGCTTTTGGAGAAGCAAACCTTAGTTTTACTAGAAAGTAATGGGCACCTTAACTGGATTGGTAAAAGTTGCTAAGCACAGGCTGATACACATGGGTTGTTCCAAAATGTTGGAGTAAAACTCTGAATTTAAAGCTGTTTGTAATGTTAGTAGCTAGAAAGAGTTCAAAGCTCTTTAGAAAATTGGGGATATAAATTTGGTTTTAATATTACATGCCAAAAGCTACACTTTCATATGAAAACCATCATACATGAAGTCATTATGCTGCAAGATCCATGCATAACTTATAGTTTAATTTGTTGTTGTATCTTGAAGTCTTGTACTTAAGTTTCTGTGTAAAATAAAGTAGTTTCAATGATTCCTTCTCTAGATTAATTTTTATACTACTTGAAGTTATCTCCTGTCCTGTCTACTTTCCTGGATTATTTTAGTACTGGATATCATTTGTCTCTTTAATAAAATACAGTACACAAGAAATGTGGTAAATAATACAGTATTTTGGTCTAGGTCAAAAACTTGAAAGATTTATGTATTCATTGATCTACCCACTAGGACAAGTTTTGTACTCTAATACTCTGAAGTACTCTAAAACTAGAAACTCCAGAAGCAATGCAGCACTATCTAATTAAAACTTAGGTTAAAACGCTTGCTTAAATAACCCTAACAAGCAGGAGTATGCTAATGTAGGAGGATTGTACTGATATATTAGGGTTTTTTATATTAATACCACATGCTAACACTTTTTCCTGTTTGTTTTGTAGGCTGGAGTAAAGGGAAAGCTAGGCAGACTACTTGGGATATTTGAGGTGAGCTGTTTGTTTTACCTTTAAAAAAAAAAGGGTTTTTTTTGTTTGGGGTGGGGTTTTGTTTGTTTGTTTTTGTGTGGGTTTTTTTTGTGGTAATCGATAAAATACAACATCAGACTTGACTTCCTAAGCATTACCTACCTATAATTTTGCAGTGCTACTGGCCATGCAATAGGTGACTGACTTTAGTTGTTACATGATGTGTGAAGAATTGAATAGGAAGAGTTCAAAGTACTTGGACCTTTACTGGAAAGATTAAATTAGTACTTGGTTAACATCTAGAAGTAAAAACAAACACAAAACCAACACTGACAGATTTAGGAATTCTGAAACATCACACATGCCTCTTTTTAGGGTGCTATTTTGACTTCTCTGCTCTGGTTAGATTTTGCTGAAGTAACTTGTCAACTTTCACACACCTAAATTGATGGGTCTGCATATGAAGCATCGCATTATGGCTTTGATTCACTAAACAAAGGCGAAGACTTTGGATAACAGAAGTCTTTTAGTGTTAGTGTTGCACAGTGCTGCTCAGGTTCTAGGCAGGAGTAGACTGTAGTGTTAGCCTTCAGATGATGATATGTCCAGTGTTACTATGTTGTGCTGCATGCTGAGTGGAAGTCCCTTTGTTAGGTACAAATCTTCACCCAGCTTTCAGAGCAGTGTATTCCTGGCAAGGATTTCCTGTGTGAAACATTACTTAGTCATGTATGGGTAGTTGATTGGGTGATAAAGGTGTGCTCATTGTGTGAAGTATGGAGGCCATGACACAATTAGAGAAGCTCCTGTTTGTGGTTAGCACTGGCCCTTTTTCTGATATGTTTTGGGTTTGAGTACAACTGGATGGTCCTACACATTAAAACCTTGTCTGTGTTTTAATTCTGTTGGTTAGGCTACAGAAATATTCTCCATTTTCCATCTCAGACCGAAAAAAACCCCAGGATAATACCTAACATGTTGTTGCCTTCAAATGGGCTGCAAAGGATGGTGATTCACTGGTAATTCAGTTGTATCATCTTCTGAAGCCGTCTACCACCAGCTAGACCAGAAGATATAAACATCTCTGAGAGTCACTTTTCTAACTGGTTGCTTCTAACTTAATTTAAGGCCCTATTTCAGTTTCACAACAGGGCCCACAAACAGTTGCTAGTAACACTGAGGGGGGCACACCTTGTGACCTGGGGATGGAACCAAGAGAAGAGTCAAACTAATGCTGCTGCTGACTCCTCCTGTTCTAGAACTACAGCCAGAAAGGATACATGTTATGGATGTATTTATTCCATTTCATTCTGATCCTGACAAAGAACTCTTGGAGTATTTTTATTTCCTAGTAAAGAAGAACAGTTTAAAACTATATTAAGCTTGTAGTGAAACAGAGTTGAGTCAAAAAGGTTACTGGCACAAGGATACAGCTGTCTGTAAGGGGAGCTAGGCCATACCATCTCTTGGTTCTTAATATAGTTGTAATCATAGATGGTCCTGGACTTTTTGGGAGCTCAGATCATTTCCAAGAGGGAGGATGGTTTGAGTCAGGAATCACCTCCAACACTGCTTCTAGCCTGCTTCAGAGCCAGGAGGGAGTAATGGCACTACCTCTGTCAGTCTCTGTATTTAACTTGCCTTGTTCTTTCTAAAGAGGTGGTTAGTGCTGCCAATGTGGCAAACCTGTTGAGTGAGCAGATGGTAATGATTTTTGCATTTGTCATGATTGCAAGCACAGGCTATTTACCTTCCCTCACTCCCTGAGTGAGACTTGTAGCCAGCACCGTGTAGATGGCCTGGCCATGTGATGCAGTGGTTCCATCTTGCAAAGGTATTGTGGTGGTTTGTTTTTTTTTTAAATAACCATTCATCTAGCAAATGAGTTGTGGAAACAGTTTTAGCAAATGCACTCTACTGTGGTAACTTACAACATAACATAAAAGATAAGTAATGGGCAGTGCTAGTGGACAACTGCTAATATTTAACTGGATTACCAAGAACATACTTTGGTCACAACTTCACAATCTTCAAAGCTGTTTGCATTAGTTTTGGTTTGGTTGGGTTTTGAGCCTAGTAAAACAGAATAGTTGTTTCAAGTGAAACTTTTGTTTTCCCTTTATTTTGGGTCTTGTCAATACAGATGTTTGTTTAGTGAAAATAAAAGCCAGGTTTGCTGGCAAGTATCCTTCAGAGGTAAGTAATTTCTAATCTTATAGTTGTGGTAAGTCTGTAAATTATATTGCTGATAATTTTAACTTCTACTATTCAAGCAGAACCAGGATCGGAAGCATAGGACATATGTTTATGTTCTTACTGTGACAGAAATACTGGAAGACTGGGAGGATTCAGTGAATATAGGCAAGTTCATTCTCTATCCTCATATGCTACACTTAAAATGTATGAAGCAACTTCTTTCATTTTTTAATGCAATTCATATAATTTGAGGGAATCCTAATTCTGTTCTATAAACTGAAATTACTGGAAATTGTGATGCTGTTCTTCCACTCTTTAGCACACACATAACTAGGGCTGCTTCAAAAATATTGTGTTACTCTTATGTTATATTAATTAGACTAGTCTAAGTATTAGAATGGGATCATTATTAGCTGGCAATACAGCTTGTAATGGTTTTTAAAGGCCAAACGCTATACTGCCAAATTATTTTTTCCTTAACAAGTACAGTGATTTGCTGTCTGATACTCTAGGGTGTTTTTGAAAGTGTCCTTGATCTTAAACAAACAGTTTACAGATGTTCAAGCACAGTACCTGTCATGCACCTGTAAACCCAAATGAAAAATAGAATCAATCCCACTTTTAACAATACAGTCCTTGACCTTGTCTATAAGTATTTTCAGAGACCTTTAATTTTAAAGGACTGACTTGTAAAAGAAAGATGGTCTTAAGGCAATCTTAGTAAGGTTAAGTCTTGAAACTTATATAAATATATCATATTAGGAAGAGATTTTTACAGAGTTATCAGGCATTGGAACGGGCTGCCCAGGGAGGTGGTGGATTCACCATCCCTGGAGGTTTTTAAGATGAGACTGGATGTGGCACTTAGTGCCATGGTCTAGTAAACATGGTAGTGCTGGACACGATCTTTGAGGTCTCTTCCAACCTGGTTGGTTCTATGATTCTGTAGTATAAGGTGTATTATTTTTTAAAACTTATAGCTAGACTGAGTAATTCCATACATGGATATGTATGGAGATTTTCAGTATGGAACACTGCTTCTGAGGTCAGACCAAGCCATTCTTCTGTAACTTCATGCATGCATGTTCAGTCTAAAGATTGTTTGTTTTTTTGCTAGGCATGACCATGCAGTATGTAGTATGAGTAGCATGATCATATGAGTAGGAAGGCAGTATTAAGTCATTTAAATATCATCCTTTCCTGTAAGGACTTGATGTGGCTTTTGGAGCATATAAATGGTCACATGAGTTTCTGTCCAGTATGAGCTTCAGGAGTTATCTGAAAGGTTTTATTATGAATTGCATTTTAGTAAGCTTGAGTGAATCTCTTGTTTGTCTATTCTTTCCATGTCTTCCCACTGTCTTTTGCCTGGCAACTTAAACTTCTAAACAACGGAGAGTGAATTACTAGATAGCAACCAATGGTGCTGTTAAAATTTTGTAACTCTTCTCCTTTGTGGATTATACTCATTCAGGAAGGAAGAGAGAATGGTTTAAAGTAGAAGATGCAATCAAGGTCCTTCAGTGTCACAAGCCTGTTCATGCAGAATACTTGGAAAAACTGAAACTGAGCTGTTCACCCACTAATGGAAACTCTGTGGTTCCCCCTCTTCCAGATAATAACTCCTTATATGTCACTTCTGCACAGACTTCTGGATTGCCCTCTACTGTGAGATAAACATTTGGATTACCTTTTTATTTGTGTCATCACAAGGGGAGGCATATGTGATCACATGTAGGCATCTGTATAACTGTCAGTTCTAAGTGAAATATGTGAATGTGTCATAATGTCAGATTTATTTGAACATGTTTTTCCTTTCTAACAATGTAAAATAGTATTTCAGCAAACCAAAGCCATATAGGGATTTTTTTAAGATGCCTTAATAGGCCATTAAGAAAAAGAAACTTGAGTATATCAATTTCCGTATCTGCTAAAATAAAATATGCATCTCAGTGGTGTTCAGCTTATTTAAGACTTGTGAGTTTTAGTCAGTAGTTTTGCAAGAGCACTTGCTTAGAAAAAAGCTTGAGCAAATAGTCTTATGCTAAACCCTTATTTGGTATCCACAGATGAAGCACTAAGATCTTAAGCAGGTAGTACTTGGGTACATGGATGTGTTGAAGGCAGAGATGCATCAGGGTGACTACAATAAAGCACTAAACCATATTCAGCTTGTCAAGAGCAAAGGATACCAACACTAAGCACTGCTTGCCTCAGTTATCCAAAAGGTTGCCTTGTCCTATGCAATCTTCATGTAATGTATAACTTGAGCAAGAACAATAACTTTGTCTTGCAGCTACCAAAACTATTCACTTGGTCAGCTGATGAACTGTCAGAAGACTTGTGTGAAAAGCATTGTAGATTCCTCTTCCACCCAATTTTTTCCTTGTAACATTGATACATGTTTTGTTACACTGCAGGTTCCAAAACCACCTAATCTTCAATTAGAAGCATCTCACGTAGTGCTCCTGCAGTCTGTTGTAATTTAAAAATATTTGGAGGAAAGCAAGACTTAGCCGGGGCACCCTTATGTTACAGAGGTGTCCATTAGCAAGTATGTGTTGAGGTGTCTTGCCCTGCAGGAGCTAGTAGTGCTACCTCTGGGGTTTGGGACAGGTGTGTTGATACTTACTATACTAGTAGAGAAATAATACTACTTTGTCTTATTCAGAAGGTGTGCTGAAAGCCCCAGTTTTAAGTTGATTCTTAAATCCTTCAATTCTGTTTAATGTCAATTACTTTAGCTTCCACTCAAAGCTGGCCTCTTGATAAAAATATAGTTGGAAAAATGAGGCACAGCTGTCAACTTCCCTGTTCTTAATTATCTCCTCTTTTTCAGCCAAAAAGATGAAAACTGCATCCACTGTTGGTCTTAATGTTTTTACCGTAGGATTACTCTCTCTCTGTATGTGTGTGTGCATGGTTTCTTCTACAAGAACACAATCTAATTCACATGAACATCCTACTTCTGAAGCTTTTCTAGGATCTAAACCCAACTGTACCTCCTCTATAGCCAGCCAAAACAGAGGTTGAGGTAGACCAGTACCTCACATGTGAAGTTTATTCTGGGTAAAGCTCATTCTCTTATACAACATTTGAACCTTTGTAAATAGTCCACCTAGTAAATAGTGAGTGTAAAATGGAAAATAAATATAATTTAAACCTTTTGTTACTCAATACACAAATGGTTAACTTCTACTTTTTTAACACAAATTGTGTAAAATGCTGCTATGAATTTTTTTGTGCTGTTACACTTTTTTAGGAAAAAAATGTTGTTGCCACAAGTTACTCCTTAGTAAACCAACCTTGTGCCATATGTAAATGCAGTAAAACTAGGGAGACAGAGGATCTGATCTCTTAATGCTGCTCTTTTTGAAGAGGCATAAATACTACTGACAAGAGGCATGAGCCACAAAGCTGAAGACTTCTGAAATGGTGGGTAGGATGCTGCTTTCCATTCTGCTTAGCTCCTAGCCCAGGTCACTTTCAGAGCTGGAAGGAACACACAACTGTTGAGATGCACCTAAAGGTGGAAGTATTGCCAACAGCTTATCCATCCTTTCAGCCATCAGGTGGAGGGCCAGGGAGGAGTGTTGGTGTTGCAGTATGCCTACTCTACACTGAACCTAACCTGGATTGGGACACCATCTGCTCAGCTCACTGCTTGGAACTGAATGCTCTGTCAAATGCACTGTTTTGCCAGGTGAAACAGGAGAAGGTGGAGTTGAGCATGTTGAATGTCTAATCTTTGTTAAAACCATACCTGTGGTGTGGAAGGATAGCTCTGGCTCTGAAGCTGCCTTTAAAAGAGTGAATTTAGCTCCCTTTTTTGATCACTTTAATGCTCACTTTTTTGTTCAGTAGTCATTTTAACACTTTAAATTGAGCAAACTTGTACAGGTTTTCTTGTAACAAGATTATATCGAATCTGTGAAAGCTGAAACAAGAATCTAGAGTTTGAGTTCTTACTCAAAAAAATGCTCTGTCTCCATTTCAGATTCTTGGAATGAAACCAATCCAAGCTTGTATGAGATTTAGTGGTAATGCATGATCTTCTTTTGTAACTCTTGAGTTATGTATTTGATAATAGTGTATAATGTACAGTATTGCCGTTGCTAACAAACTCAGAGTTGATTGCCTATAAATATTTTGGTTACTTTTTGGTCACACACATTTGAGCTGTTCAGTAGTGCCAGACAGACTTAATTTTTTTTTAACAGCATTTGTTGTACAAATCTCTTGAGTCTCTATGCAACCTTCAGAACCAAGCTCTGTTGCTTACTTTGACATCTACTCCCTTTCAAAGGTAAATGTTTTGTGAATTGCAAAGGTAAACTGCAAACACTTCAGTTATGCTACAGGAAACAACTGCAGTAAAGGGCCAGTGGAATGGCTTCAGTACTAATGAAATGTGACACTAAACTCCAACAGAAAGGGGCTGTGTAAAAATGGGAATAGGAAGGCTACAGTTTTTTTCTACTACCTGTCAATTTAACTGTAGAAGCATTTTGGTTTTTACAAGAATCTTGTCTTAGATGGGCCAAATCTATTTCATACAGAGCAGATTTGGGACTTTTCTTATGCTGTAAATTTATGTACAATGTATCCAGATTTGGTTCTCCAGAGGAGAAAGGGAAGAGACAGGTTGTCATCTGCAATTTTCAAAGAGTGTCTAGTTTGTACTGCTGCTTTTCCTGGCTGTTAGGTTTTAAGATTCTCATGAGTTAGATCACAGTGGTATCAAAGAAAAAGAGCCTTAAAGTCTAAAATCACATGGAGCTGGAATTAAGTGAAATGGATGTGCTTTTAAACAGCACAAGAAATACTGAGGTATTGCAGAGAGGCTGTTCAAGTGAAAACTTATTTTGGTGCTTACTGCACCCCTGACTTAGCCTAGCATTGTTCTGTTAACAATGTGCTGTGAAAAAAAACCCGAGGGGCAGACATTTGGTTTACTTACCAACAACATGGTTTGTGAAGTGAAAACTGAGGGGGGGGAGGGGGGAGAAATTAAGTTGTAAACATTTTGACCTGTTGCATGGATTTTCTTTAAAGATTGATGTAAGAATTTTGACTTTTTATATTTGAGAAATACCAGAATAAAATCTAAATTAGTCCTGTGGATGATGTAGTCATTCCATTGCAAATAACTGTAACAGAACTGTTTGTGCAAAAGTCTTCAATCCCATCTAAGCTATCCTTAAGTTTCAGCTAATGTTTCTTACTTCTTGCCTCATCCTTACCCTCAAGCTTTACCCAGCCCAGGGGCAGAGCCCTCTGCAGGGCATCCCCAGCACAGCTGCCCTAGCTCATGGTACAGCTCCACCATAGAGCTGCTGCCCCCAACAGTGAGATTTCTAACTAACGCTTTTTGCTATCTTCATGCATGTCAGTTGCAGCATAAACATGTATTAAGTATCTGTACAATAACACTAAGAGCAGCTGCATCAGATCAATTCAGGTCCATCTAGCCCAGGACCTTGTTTTCACCAGTGTAGTTACAGGACAGTATTTGCCTGAAGTGCCCTCACTCCTTGTCTACCACCATGTGTGACTCAGGATCTTCCCAAGCCAGGCATAGTTTCTTTGTGTTGTTCCAAGGAATAATTTCTTTTCCTTGAATTTGACATGACACTCCCTTTTAACACGTGTCTGATGCCCATCCCAGCTGGGAGAGTGCTGCCAGAGCTCAGCCTGCTGCTGCAGACCTACCTCCTCTTACCTTGCTTTTTGAAAAAGCTATGACAGCAAGCAGCTACTCTGCTCCCCCTCTTGGAATGACTTCTGACAAGCAGACACATCATTCCCATCACCACACATCTTTCTCCAAATATAAGAGAATTTTACAGTAGCTGTGTTTGGCTCCTATCAGCATATCTCCTGTGCATCCTGGGAAGTTGAAAACAAAAAGACATATAAGTGTGACAAAGCACAACACAGAGGGAAAGGCAGAAAGACTGACTTTTCCAAGACTTGAAAAGACAATAAGGATCTTCAAGCTTTAAGCTGGACATGCTTGGAAATTTTTTTAAACTTACCCTCTTACTTTCAACACTGTTCTGGCCTGGATGTTGCTGTGGCATTTACCTGATTAGCTTAAGTGATGAAACCAGCACCACATCCACATTAGGAGGACAATGCTCCACACAAGGAGTTTAATCACCTCTTAACCTGCAAACTCAGCAATCACAGGCATATCCTTGTTTGTGACAATCTGATTGCTATGGGCTATGCACCACCCCAAACAACGCTCTCAGGCAATTTTCTGTGCCTAAATAAGCAGGAAGTGCTGTTCAAAGAGCTATTTTAGGAAGGCTAGGGACCACTGAATGAGCCTGCTGTGTGCTCAGCTGCTGCTTGCCTGATGGCCCACACTACTTCCAGCAGCTCTCAGTGGTAGCACTGGTTACCAACAGCTTTCCCTCATGTGCTCCCACCAATTCTGATGGATGGACAGTATGAGAAAGCATATTCAGCAATGCAAGATACTGGCCAAAGACCTTCACCTTGTGCACTTACCCTGCTTTTTGCTTACCTGTGGCCTGGTGCCCATTACATCCAAAGTCTGTAACAAGGCTCTTGTCCTAAGGAACTTTTTGCTGTCATTCAACTGCTTAATTCTCCTGAACACTTCCTTCTTTCCTGCTTTCTGGGTATGCCACTAACACAACCTCTTTGAACAAGGCAGGCAAAACAGCCACAGCAACTGAAGGAAAAAAACCTATTAGAATTACCTTACTATCTTAGTACTCTGAGTCTGCCTTTAATAACTGAGCATGACACCACAGACACCCTTCCACAAATTTACCCCTACCCACCCTGAGCCTTCAGTGTTACGTGAAAGAATGAGGAGCTGATGGGAAAACTACAGCAGCAGTGCTGCTGAAGGCACAGCAGGTATTCAGGCTGAGACAAGCACACCTGCTACAGCAAGCAACAGCTGAACTCCACACATGAAATCTTTCAGCTTTATCACTGACCTGGCAAGCCTTGAGTGGAGGACCAGACATGAGCATGTTCTGTCTCAAACATCCTGACTGTTGTAACAGGAAGGACACGATCAGAGCAGACGGTGCTGTGGAGGTGGAGCAGAGCTGTTCCAAGCCAACTTCCTGCTTCACCTGGAGACTCAGTCCCTCACTCAGTTGGAAGGAGGGCTCAAAGGGCTCTGTGCACCCATGAACAGAACAGCTCAAAAAATCTACTTACATAAGAGGCTGCACCAGGTTAACTATAAAAGAGAGCTAATCATGCCCCCTCGCTCTCTTTTTTTTTTTCTCATTGTTTGCCCCAGCTCTGGACCATCCACATGGCAGGACCAAAGTGGCATCTAAGGACTGGTGATACTGTTTTCTCTCCCTTTTCTGCCTGTAATTCTGGGCCTGTTTATTTGCCTGGGCAAAGCACAACTATCATATTCTACTCCATACTCCATACTGAAGTTTGTTGTGGGAGTGGGGAGCTCGTGGAAGGGTGTTCTGGCTTGTGAGCCACCACCTTTGAGTGGTTTATTGTGGGAGCTGAGAACTTACTGAAGTGTACCATAAAAAACCAAGGGCTTGTTAGCCACCACTCTTGTGGATTGTACTGTACAAATGTAAGGGCTTGTTAGCCAACAGTTTTTGAGTCTAGCCAGTGGGCTGGTTGCCAGAGTTATGGTGACTGTAAATAAAGCACAAGAGCTCCCTGACACGTCTAGTATCTTTGTTCAGCCTGACAGGAATTTCTTAGGACCATCACAACCCCTACAGTGGGTCATGACAATTTGGTAGGCAGCTTGGGTAGGAAGGTGCAGATAAGGCCTAAAACAATAATACTCCTTCACTGCAGCTCTGAAGACAAGAGCCCCAACCTACACCAGTGTATCTGAAACAACCTTGCAACAAGTACTTGAGTCAGAGATGGGTTTCTTACGTGAAATAACTTGTATTTTCCCTCTTAAATAAATAAAAATGCTCTTGCTACCTGCCACACACATCAATCTCTGTATCTGGGAAGGTTCATGAAGTGTCATAGACAGAAACCACAGGTACTGTACCTCCCAGTACTCAAGAATCATCTCTCAGTGATGAGCTGATCAACAGTGACAACTCCTTAGCAACTAACTGAGCTACCCAGATGAGTCATTTCGGGTACAGTTCCCTTTCCTACCAGAGGGCAGTGCTCAAGCTGACCAATTCCACCACCACCCCCTGCTTCCAATCAAGCAGTTTTTACCCCTCATTTTCTGCCCTGCAGACAAACACTACTTGCTCACACCTAACCCCCTTAGGTAAGTGTTGAGGGGAGTTTACAAATGCAAACACAGCAGACAAGGCATCACACTGCTTGATGCCACTTTTCTAATGTACTTCAATGCAACATAACAGTTAGATACTTGCTTTAAAATCTTCCTGTGTGCTTCCACAGGAAAGGCTGCAATAAACTGCACAAAACCCATCACAACAGGCATGTAATTATTACCCTTGTGCCATGCTCACAATGTAACAGTTTAGCAAAGCTCAGTATCAATTTGATTGCACTAGAAATTGTCCAAACTGTGCATGTAAGTAGGAAAGTCTTGCACTAAACCAGACAGATTTAAACAGAGGCAAGCAAAAAAAAAAAAAAAAAAGAAAACAAAAACCCCACAACAAAAGAACATCCTCTGAAGCAGGTACCAGAGCAGAATTCTCTGATGGCTTTAGGACAAAGGTGCTGCAAGGGAGGGCAAGGGAAGCCACAGCAATTGGAAAGTGAGTTATGAGAGAAGTTATCAATGGTTATCTTCCTTATTTTATCAGATGTTAAGAACTGTTAGGAAACTGTTGCACACTGGTGGCAGCCCATACAGTTAAATGAAGCTCAGTGTCTAAGTAATGAATAATCACTCTTCCTTTTATTTCAGTGTCATATTACATTACAGTCAAGACATGTTATTGACAAAACCTACCAAACATTTTACTTTAACCCTCAAAAGAACCGAACCCAAGAAGGAATGTATATAGAGACGTCACAATTTTTGATGTTACTAGTCCATTAATGTCTCACAATAGTCTCAATGTGTTAGAAATACACTTTCTTGAAAGCTATAGAAGCAATGTTTCACTTGTTTTAGACAAAAGTCAGCTAAGATACAAAAACCCTGTTCCATCAGTTCCCAGTGATCATACACTTCACACCCATGACAGAATATGGCTACATGTTGAGACCACCACTGAATGTTTATGCAAAACCAAGAGCCTTTCAAACCATCCTCTTGATCTACAGGAAACTACTGCTAAAGTATTTTGCCTGTGTGGTTGTAGAGCCCCATGTGATAACCCAGGCTCAACAGCTACGCAGTTATTACCCAGACACCAATATATAAAATGCAATGTCACCACTCTTGCTCAGGATTTTAGGATGTTTGACACATAGCACCAGTAATGGTAGAGGAAACCCATTTTACAGTTGTTGCAAATTTATCCAATAGACACCTATTAAAAACGGAGACAAAACTAACACTCCCCTAAAAGATAACTGCATTTGCTAACCAGCTGCAGTGGTAGGTGTAACAGAAGTAACCAAGTTCCAGGCAACAGCTGGGAATATGCGCCTGCTTAACTGAGGAAAAGGTTCTATCTAACTGGCTTCAAGGAATCCAGCCTAGAAGTCTCACATATGCCTCAGCATAAGCTGAAATGAAACTCCCAGCTTGGCTTTATACAGGGCTCTTCAGTCAGGTTTAAAAGTAAAACACACACTATTTAATATATATCACCTGGCTCTGGATTCATCCCACCTATGAATTTAAAATTTTAAGTGCCAGCTCAGCTTCTGTTTCTCTCCCAAAGTAAAGGAAAGTCACTATCAAGCAGGATGCTTAGGTGGATCCAACTGTCCTCTACAGGTGCCACTTGCCCTTGGACTAGAGACAGAGCTGAGGAAAGCTGCATATGTAGTGTAAGGTAAAAGTTTTAAGAGGTAGGTGAAGTGAATCCAGGGTCCACAGCACAGCTCACTCAGCCTCAGCTGCCTGCCACAAACGCTGTCCGTGCCAACAGCTGATACAGGACTTAGACCAGCTGCACCCAAACACACACTCTTGTAAGGAGAAGGCAGGGTTAACAACGCTTACACACTCTGAACAACAAAACAACTTGTTACGAGCCCTGAATGCAACTTTGGCTTACATTCAACACGGAAACTACTTTTAAAACACTTTTTTTGTAACTCAGTTTGGTGGAAAAGTTGAATTCTGACCCAAGCTTCAACCATGTTAACAGAGACCTTTGAGGGACAATACAGGTTACTAACCACTGAAAGCACTGTCTGTTGGAAAATGTAGTTTTAATAGATATTCTTCATCTTACATAAGAGCACAATAAATACACCACATTCTATAGAAATTTCAGATGACACACTAGAGTAAGATGATGTGAGAGATGGAGAATACCAATAGACTACATAACCATACCCTTGAATTGCATGACAAAACACTCCCTACTGCAACCACTAAAAGCTGCCATTTACACACTTCAAGTTGGCCTCACCAGCTTTTTTTTTTTTTTTTTTTTTGGTGAGGGAAAGGGCTTGGGGGGAGGAAGAGAACAGAGATATAAAATGAAGGGAAGCAACTAGATGGGTTCCCAGAAAAGATGCTGGACTCCCAGACAGACACAAAAAACAAGGATAAGAAGGAGATTTTTCATCACTTTCCTTCCCTCCAGTAAAGAAGCTTTGTTGCTATTTAAGCAGACCAGTTGCTCAAGCAAGTAGCTTAATAAGGCTTGTAGAGAAAACCAGTGGTATGAGGTGCTAGCTGCAAGTGGTTAAGCAGACATCAGTCAATACATGAGCTGGCTGTAACAGTGGCTCTACACACTGGTATCTCATGTTAATAGAGGGCAGGAATTGAAGAAATCAGAAAACTCTGCTGCCTAACATCTGATGACAATCACCAAAGAGAAGTTATGCAGACATTCATAATTAGTGCTGTTGTTTGCTCTCAACCTCCTCCTTCATTCTGGTTATTTCCATGCAAACACGTATCAATGCATTACTAAAATTATGGTTACAATTGTTACATTAGAGACTTGTGTCTAAAAGTCACTCCAAATGCAATTTCATAGCGAACTGGCCAGGTAAGACCACCCATGTAACACAAACTAATTTAAAAAGTCAGCAAACAGAAGCAAAAAAAAAATTAAAAATAAACCCTTGTGAATTCCACCTCTCTACTGTTTAATCTGTCAGACTGGTGAAGACAAATTGTCAATTCTGGATTCAATTGTTTAAAATATGATTGTCACATTAGAGAAACGAAAACAGAGCAAAATAAACTGTACAAAGGCAAAGTAGAATAACAAAAAATATTTTACTAAAACATAAGATTTACAGGAGATTTTCCAGACAAGCCATACAAAATGGTCACAAGCTTTTTCTTGGAGGGATTTTTCTACACTTGATAGCAGAATCACAATATTATTAGTGAAGGTGATGGATGTTTAATGTTCCCATTTTTTGTTCAAACAATGAAGCTTGTCCATCTACAGCGTCTAAGTTAGACTGGGCTAGAGGGTATATTCTAAAGTATAACTGGTTAGCTGCTTTTACCAATGCAATTAGCATCACCATAAAAAGGGAGGAGGAGCCCACAAAATTAAAACAAAAAGCCCCACAGCTAACCCTGCCTACCTTCATTCACAGTGCTTATACTTAAACCATGACGGGGAAAAATGATTAAAAGCAGAGATGTGCTGCTGCTTTCAAACAATTTCACAACAATCCAGATGATACTTCTAGCCTCTGCTCATGCGGTACAATAGTGAATTAGGACAAGACACAGATTTGCTAATGTGCATTTAATCACCAAAGGACTGAAGATGTCTGGGCTTTTATTCTGTAATGTTTCTAAGACTGTGTCCATTAAATGCAAACAAAAAAAGGAAGAGGTCTTGGCAGAACAGGAGAAGTGATGCACACTTGATGTTCAAAGCGCATTTAAATATTATTCATGGCATATAGCCTAGTCCATGCTCTGGCTGTAAAGAAAAAGAAACACATTTAGGAAAAGATGTATTTTTCAGGCTTGACAAAAGTAATGTCAAATACTTGTACACCACTTTTATACCACTGCTTCAAGCACACAAAATGTATCAGTTCTGAGATTCTTAAAGCAATTTTGAATTCCAGTAGCTGTCAACTGTTGTATACTATAGAAGCAGCCTGACTGACTGAAGTGGATCCAAAAGAAAAGAGGCATAACATAGTACCTCTTTCAATCCACTACAGCCTGCAACAGAAGCATGTACAAGACAGATGGACCTTTTGGAACCTGATAAGCTGTTCCTTAACTTTAGAGGAAAAGCAGTGATGTGCTCTTTCATTTTACCACAGTCCAAAGGAGACAGGCTAGCAAAACAGGACCATGAGAACTCAAAACAGACCAAGAGAGCTTTTCATAGTATGTTAAGGGGTTGGAATGGCCCTCAGAGGTCATCTAGTCCCAACCCACCCACCATGGACAGGGACACCTCCCACTACACCAGACTGCTCAAGGCTTTACCCAGCCTGGCTCTGAACACTGCCAGGGTCGGGGCAAAACTGGCGTTTTCCTCTACCAAGTCTTGCAGATTTGAAATCAGATCACTGCAGGCACACTCAGGGTACCTGGACTATGCTGTATATGCAATAATTGTTTCTGCAAGTTGCAGACATAAAACAAGATGTTAGGATTTACACGCCTCAAACAGTGAGTAATCAGCAATTCCTAAAAATAGAAAAAAAAGTACAAGATACATCACCTGTTTCTATGGCTTGGGCTTCATTGGTCTTCCATTGCTCAGCTACATCATTTGCTAGTGGATCATCTGGATTGGGAGCGCTTAACAAAGCCTGGATTGATAGCAGAACTGTACGAATCTGCAAAGCTGGGGACCATTTATCTGAAGAGACATTTGTAAGCACTATGAAGCACATATTCACCACAGTCTAACAGAAACAGCAAGTTTTCCTCTTCCAGATTAAAGAGTAAGATATTCTTTAAATGTATGAAAACTCTTTTTAGGGTCAATTTACAAATTTCTGTACTTAACAAGATAAAAAATGAAGAAAACACAGTAGCACCTACCTTTCAAAATATCTAAACATATTCTTCCCAGCTTGTCTACATTAGGATGGTAAATTTTGGTCATGAAACGTACTTTAGGAGCTGCCATTGGATACTCTTCTGGAAGGAATAGTTCAAGTTTAAATGTCCCACCCTCAAAGGGGGAATCCTGTGGACCTGCAATGACCACGTGAAAATAGCGTGCGTTGCTTTCATCTGGCTCTGCTTTTATCCCAGGGACTGGCTCCGCCAGCAAGCGCTGGGTTTCCTAGAAGAAGAAGAGGCAATGTAACTAACACAACCCACTTGAAATAAACACAACCTGGACAAATCATTTTCAAATCCACAAGCATTCATTTTGCCTACATTCAGAGAAACACTGTAAGACAAATACCAAATACATCTCCTTTCAGGTTCCTCACCTGCTGTGTGTACAGCTTCACAGATAACAATTAAGCTGTCCTCAAAAGCTTTTGATTTGCTACTGCCAAGCTGCTATACTTATTTCAATATACTTAAAAGCAGATTATAGAATACCACAGTGAAAACAATCTAGACCATTTCCCATTCTAGCTTAAATACAAACTCCCATAAGTGAAAAGCCAAAGGGGTTAATCACTCGCAGAAAGCACTCAAGGTCCACTACCAAGAACAGACTGGTTTAATAAGATGAACATTCGTACTACAATCAGATCCAGCTTCAAGGAATTTAAAGTACTACTCTGCTGCAAACACTTCAGGTGTTCTTTAAGGATGTTTTATATTATTTACACATACACATGCAAAACCAGCTTTGGCATGAGCACTTTCAGCCTACATATAACCATGTTTGAAGTCACCCTAACAGACAGTGGGAGACGGTCAAGTTGTTCTATAAGCAGCAAAATTAGGGAAGGCAGATTTCCTACAGTGACTTGTATTCTTCTGCCTGCAGCACCTGTCCTACTCAGGCACCAAGCTGTGGCCACAGCTAAGAGCTGTCCACACTTTGATCATACATCCTGCTAGTGCATGAGCAGACAGACCAACCAAGTCCTGTACATCTTTCCCTCTCCTCTGCTGCCAGCCTTGACAAGTCTTACAGGCAACATTCTCCTCATAAAAAAGAATTTGAGGCCAAAATGGGCAAAAGGACATTAAGCAGGGACAAGAAGCCTAATTTCCTCAAGTAATTTTAGTCCCATTTTCTGCTTTTCTTCTAGCCTGCTCTCTACTATGTACAGTGAAATTTCTTTACCACCTTTCTTGACTTTCACAAAGAAAAATTACCCTCTTTCTACAGACAGATGATGGCAGCTTGTAGGTATAACACTAGTTTATAGCTTATTTATCCCATATGTCTACAATAGCCCAATCATAGAATCATAAAATGGTTTGGGTTGGAAGAGGCCTCAAAGACCATCCAGTTCCAAACCCCTTGCCACAGGCAGGGACACCTTCCGCTAGACCAGGTTGCTCAGAGCCCCATGGCCTTAAACACTTCCAGGGATGTATCCACAACTTCTTAGACAACCTATTCCAGTGCCTCAACACCCTCAAAGTAAGGAATTTCTTCCTAAAGTCTAATCTAAACCTACTCTCTTTCAGTTTGAAGCTGTTCCCCCCGTCCTGTTGCTACATGCCCTTGTAAATAGACTCTCTCCAATATACTAAGTGTCTCTTCAATACAAGTAGAAAACAGACAGATCAGCTCTACTTGATGTAATAAATTCTTCAAACATAACTGGGCTGTTACACTACTGTTTTGCAGCGATAAATGTATACATCATTTAAGTGATATGGCTGTCTTGATGCAGTTAAATAACACCTCACTTTACAAAAACTAATCAATACATAAAGAAATGAAGTCACGGTAATTAATACCAAAATCCAGTTACTCATCTCGGAATTGTCAAGGTCCTACAAATCATAATATTGAAGTTATCACTGTGTACATAAGCAAACCTAAAAATATCTGGTCTGCTTCCTTGTTGTGACTACATATCTCCTACTTATCTGCACAGGCATTAGCTGCCAGTGCCACTGGTAACTGGAAGGGCCATGCAAGATTCTTAGAGCTGGCTACAATCACATCTGTGAGTATATTTTAAATGATACACATACATTTATAACTTACTCCTATTCTGCTCACTATTTACCTGTACACTCATTGTGTAGAAAAGCAGTTAAAACAAATGCTGATAGCTTTAGTCCAGCGGTATGAAAGTCAGTAAGAAACTATAGATTATTGCTGTAAATGCATAAAATGTTCTCCATTAATTTCAACGAGTTTTCAGGATGAAAAATGATGCCACGATTAAATGGGACAATTTGGATTTCCACCTATACTTATTGACCAGATACTTACTGACAGGCAGAGGGAAGTGTCTTATGGAACATACAAATTAATGCAGTGAGCCAACTCAAAATTGAAAAACAAGAACTCAAGGAAAACACCAATTTTTAAACTTTTCACAGCTGCTACAACTTGGACATTGCCAGATACATGCTAGTAGGCAACTCGTGGGGTTTGCTCTTACGGCCATGATCAAACTGAAGGTTTTTTTATCTTTTTTAATATTAAGGATAACACATTTTAAATAGCTGGGCTGATCTCAGCGTTCCCTCACCCCCACCCAGTCACTCTGGTCCCCAGACTGCCTCCCTAGCTGTGCCAGTGTGCTGACTGTAACCATACTGGGCAGCCAATCCTGGCTTAAAATAACCCAGAATCAGCAGTTCTCTGGCAGCAGCATCAGCACTTTCACCTGCCAGCGAAACTGAGGGAGCAATGCCTGACTGCGAGCGGCACATTCTGCCACTAAAAACCGCTTGTCAGTAAACAGTGAGAGAGCCCAAGTACGAGGAAAACGATGCCTTTAATTGAGGCTCCCCATAATACTGAAGGCACTATAGCACTGCTAGAATGGCACCACGTTACACAGGTGTGGTTATCTTGCTATAAACCACCACAGAAAAGGGGAGCGCAAAGAAAGCATTTCTGCCACATCCAGCTACACTAGGACTGAGGCTCCTCTGGACCCATGGAGGCCCCTTGGGGAACATTAATATTGGATGACAAAACCTTTAATCAAGCACACTTTGCTTCCTCTGCACTGAGCTCCATCAGTATGGACATAATTGAAGCTGTTTCCAAACAGAAATGAGGAGGAATACTTGCAAGAGCTGTGAGGGAATTGGTTGACTCCCATCCTTCATACCTGCCAGGCTCTGATGCAGCTGACAGCAAGCACCAGGCTAAACTTCTCCAATACACACCAAGTGGCAGGTCATGGCCCCTGTGAACATACATCACTACCTTTGTGCAAGGGCTGAGAAAATCTCTGCATCAGAAAGGGCATCTTTATAAACAGTGTAACATAGACAAGCTTGTTAGATCATGTGAAACACAGGTGAGATACTATTTACTAAAAGAAGGTGTAATGTTTGTACTTAAATACATCAACACCACCAGCTAAATTCTGACAGTAAATAAGTTTTTTTCCTGCAATTATGAAGACATTTATAATACTCTTGACATATTTTGGGGGAAACCATGAAAAAGGAACAGAAAGAGGGAAATTAATCAAAAAGTTACATTTTAAGGTCTAAGCTTAAACATACAAGTAGACCCAATTCTAAGGTGATTACAGGGACTTGACTTCCACATTTTAGCGTAAGATGGGCAGTGAAAGTCATGCTGATACTAAAATAAATTTGATTAGCCATAAGACTTAGAGAAATAAGTCATATTTGAGAGAAAAAAGTTGTGAGTATACAGGGCAACACTATGCACCTGGTCAGGAAACTGACCTGCTTCAAGATTTTAATTTTAAGGGTACATTACCAATTAATCACCCACAAGAGAGTCATGAGACAGGGACCAAACCAGAAGTGTTTAACTACACGTTGATCTTATTTAGTAATTTCACACTACTTTTCCCAAGGAACGGCCACCCAGTGAAAAAAGTCTCTCAAGCACATTCAAATAACTTAATAAATAAATCTCTTCTAATGAAACATTTAACTTTCGTAACTAATCAGCACGGCCAACTGTATGCAATAATCCACTCCC
Source organism: Acanthisitta chloris (assembly GCF_000695815.1). Lineage (NCBI taxonomy): Eukaryota > Metazoa > Chordata > Aves > Passeriformes > Acanthisittidae > Acanthisitta > Acanthisitta chloris. Next base: position 25,249 of record NW_008680800.1, read on the forward strand.
CAGTATCTTTTTAGGCAAAATCCTTCTAACACTGTATTAGCTGAGGAAGTGAGCTCTGTGCAATCTGTTACTTTCCCCTTTCTCCCCAAAACTGCCTTTGAACCCTTTGTCCATTTCCAACTGCTCTGTATGTTTTGTAAGCTGTCAGTGGCTAAGACAACCAAGCTCAGCACAACTGGACAGAAAGCCATGAAGAACTCAAATATTACACTGTGTTTGGCCATTTTATTCCAACCATATGAATACTATTCCCACCCAACAAAAATCCCTGCCAATAAGGATAAAAAGAGCTGGAACACTCATATATAAGCATACTAAATAGGAGAAAAAATTAATTCAGAAAACCCATATTTTGCACACAATAGGTGTTTTTACAATTGTAGAGCAGTTAAATTTGTCTTCATGAGATACAAATTCCCATCAAATAAGTGTTCCAGAACAGTACTTTATATTGGTTTTTATTAGCTCTCCTCTAGCACACACAAGTTTCACAGAAGAGATTTCAGAACATATCTGAGCTCTAAAACTGTTAATAAAGTATCCCATGCTGCTACAGGCAGTTATTTCTATTTGTCATACTCTGCAATGTTTTCAGATTGATGTCTCTTCTTGCTTCTGCATTTACTCCACTTTTTCCAATCCCAAGTTAATGTCATAATTTCCACTAACTAAAGAAAATTAATAAACCCAAAAGGAAGAGACATGCCAGTCCGTACTTACAAAAACCCAACAAACTGTCATTCACAACTGGTTATGCTTCCCTTCCCCCCTCAGTTTTATCTTTTTTAATTAAGTGGTTAGAAAACACAGAAGTGCTGAAGGTGTTTTGACAAGCAAAAGCAAAGCTTTCCTTATTAACACAGGTGGCCTGAAGCAGCGTGACAGATGATAGGGATGGGACAGATGGTGTAGCTGACATTCTGCATAGCTATTCCTCTATGAAGGCATTAAATTGAAAACTAATTGTACATGAAGGGGATGAAACCCTCAACCTGTTTTTACAATAACCTGTGAAGTCAAGAAGCGTAAGGAAGAGAGAGCATTGTGATCTTTACAAGAGACCAAGCAGGAGCTGGGGGTGAGGGTTTCTCAGCTTGCCAAGACCAAGAGAAGCCACACCAGGGGCATGTTTCATTCTTTGAGCTTTTGCTTGTTACCCTGCTCTTAGTGAAAGGGGAAAAAAAAGCTACTGAAAAGCAGACATAACTACCAGGATTCTCCTTGTTCATACACACAGAACAAGACAGAGTACCTCTTTAAGGAAGTGCACTGAAAAACCCAGAAGATGCTTCCATACAGACATACTCGAAAACCAACCGCCAGCACACACAGAGACATGAACAAGTGTACAAAGGAGGAACCCATCAGAAATACACTATTTTAATCAATTCCAGTCTTGCAGAAGTGTTTACAAAAGCCTCAAGCTGCCGAGACCAGTCAAAACAATTTTTAAAAGAAAAGTTTTCTGTATGCTACATTTTTGAAAACCAAAAAGCTAATGCAGAAGTCCTGCTGGCTATTGAGAAGCAAAGGCAGGACTCAATGGTGGCAAGTAACTACAACCAGAAAACTCACCTAGGCAAGAACTCGCAAACAAAAAGATGTTATTTCTTACAAAGCAGAGCCACTGCAGCTGAGCTCTAATCTCTGAAGTTTCCCTGCCTGACAGAGACCACTCCACTAGTGAAGGAAGGGATGGGATTAAACAATTTTTGAAGCTTCTTCATTGCTTTTTAGAAAGGATACTATTTTTGCTTGCAAAATTAGTTGCAATTCTGTTCCCTGTACTATGGCAATAGTTAATCACCACAAATTTTTTGCTGCCTGAAAAGAGATGTGACTAAAAGAAGTTCAGAATAAATCAATATCTAGCACCTATAAAATATGTGAATTTTAAAGGTACTCTATGAAGGCCATGAGAATTTAAGAGAAGCTTGCTTGCAAATTCAGCACAAACTAGCTCAAAGAAGAAATCCAAGCTCTGTATCTCCTGCCAAATTTGCTTTGCTTAGTAATTCAGCTACCTATATATTCCTTTTCCTGACACCCCAGTTTTCTTATTTCAGTTACCTCCAATAAGTAAAAAGTGCTGTGTATTAATCTACAAATTAAATATAGTAGTCTTTAGCGAGTGCTACAATTGAAGGAATACACTTTTTGACATAATGGTCTCCTGCTCTACACTGTCCTTTAATACCAGCTCTGAAATCGCCTAGTGACTTCATAAAACCCATTAGAACAAAGGCAGCTTAGAGAAATCCCAACACCTTACAAGGCCTGAATATTTTAAGCTGATAAATGAGCAGCCACTGGGGAAAGGAACAAAAAAGCTGTTCTGCCCCTCTCCTTCAGCCTATTATGCACTTTCACTTTTGCCTGATAGCTGTCTCTCTCGACCTCACAGTCCAATGCAGCATGTGGACAACCTGGAAGGAAAAAAAAAAAAAAAAGAAAAAGAAAAAAAGACAGGCAAGAGAGAAGTCCCTAACTGCAGTTCACCACAGGTCCACACAAACAGCTGTGCCAACAAAAAAGCAGGGTGCAAACACATGCTGTCAGAAGGATGGCAGAACAGACTGCTTCTTTTGGTGAAAGGGTTGGAGAGTTGAGACTGCAGTGTTAATCACAGCACGGTACGAGTGTAACAGATTACTACTCTGTAACCAACCTAAAAAGGAATGCAGAGGCTACCTCCTCATTCCAAAGGAAGAAGCTTAACTACCAACAGGGCTAATTTCAGTAACAGATGGTAAACTGCTAAGTTAAAGTCTTCATCCATCTATAAAAGTCTTAAACACCAAAGACTCTGCATATCTTCTTACTTGTTATAAACTGTTATCTAAGAAGCTTTTATAGCATTAAGACTACAGAAAAGCATCCTTATGGCTAGCAACTTTATGCTAGTACGTGAAAAAGAGAGATAACATCATAAATATTTTAAGAGGTCAACATAGCTGTGATAAAATTATTCTGGAACTCCAAAACAAAAAACATTAATAAAGCCTCTTACGTAAAGAGAAATATTGCAGGTCTTAAAGCTGTTAAATATTTGAAATGGCACAATACCACATCTTTACGTAAAGTCTCAGGGGAATGATTCTTTGCTCGTATTTTCAGCAGCACATTTACTAGCTCAATTCACTATGCAATAGTCAGGTAATTTTCCTTCTGCATCACCTACTAAAATGGAGGTGACACTCCTACAACTTTGTCAGGCCTTCTCTAATCTACCTCAGACAGTGAAAAAACGTAGGTATTTACCCTTACTTGTAGGTTCAACTAACCATAGGCAGCTTTATTTTGAACAGATTAGGGAAGAAAGATGATGGATGAGTATCTTTGTCTTAACAGGATTTAATCTACAACAGGAATTATAGCTCAAGCACCAATGTTTACTGCTGTCCCCTTGGCCAGAAACCACCATCCTGCGTATCTACTGAGAAAGTAAACCCTGTCAGCATTCTGAATTCAACTCAGAAAAAGCAAGCCGGCCTCTCTTAACTAGATCTTTAACCTGAAAAACATTGACTGACAACACACAAACTCTGCTGCCATCCAGCAGAGGACAGTAACTTCCAACAGAAACCAACAAACAGTTGGCATTGGCTGTGGGTAAAACCATCTTCTACCAATAAAAATGAAGGAAATCTGACCATCCCTTGAGGTGCTACAAGCAAAGCTCTCCAAACAGCTGGCTACAAAGCAAACTTTTCAGTAACCTTGGCCATTTATAAAAGGAACAACAGGATGCAACACCGTATGAATACTTGCAAAATGGCCTAAAAGAAAAGTTTCTGATAAAAAGAGAGAGGCACCCAGACTGAAAGAAATAAACATCAGCTTGCCTCACTTTTTTGGACATAGAATTTGTATTTGGTATGATCCACTTTATAATATACAATCTGTCCAGTTCTGAGCCCTACACTTCAAGATGGACACAGAGGTGCTGGCACCCATCCAGAGAAGGGCAACGAAGCTGGTGAAGGGTCTGGAACACAAAGTTCCATGAGGAGAGGCTGAGGGAACTGGGATTGTTTAGCCTGGAGAAGAGGAGGCTCAGGGGTGGCCTTATCACTCTACAACTACCCAAAAGGAGGTTGTAACCAGGTGGGGGTTGGTCTCTTCTCCCAGGCAACTAGTGACAAGATTAGAGAGAACATAGTTTCAAGCTGCACCAGGGGAGGTTTAGGTTAGACATTAGGGAGAATTTCTTCAGAGAAAGGGCAACTGGACACTGGAATAGAATGCCCAGGGAGGTAGTGGAATCACTATCCCAGAAAGTGTTTTAGGAAAGACTGGACACGGCACTTAGGGCCATGGTCTAGTTGACGCAGCAGTGTTAAGTCACAGGTTGGACTTGATGACCTCAGAGGTCTTTTCCAACCCGTGACCTCTGCATGGAGAAGCTAGCAGCTGTACCACGCCAGATACAGCCAGCTCCAACAGACCTGCCACAGGACACAGTTGAACCCTGAGCCAAGTTGGTGGCACACCAGGGAAAACGTATTTAAGAAAGGACAGAAAATATCACACAGAGAGAACAGCATGGACACCAAGGTCAGAGAAGGAAGGTAAGAAAGAGCTCCAGGTACTGGAGCAGAGATTCCCTGTAGCTCATGAAGGACCAGAGTGGAGCAGATACCCACACTGCAGCCTGTGGAGAGGACCACTCTGGAGCACAGGTAAGGCATGAGGCAGAAGGAACAGCAGGAAAGAGCTGTTATGGACTAACTGCAAACCCCCATTCCTCATCCCCTGCACCCATCAGGGACACAGGAGTTGGAGAGTCAGTAGTGAAGGAGAGAAACTGAGTATGCAAGAGAGGGGGAAAAGGTGTTTTAATTTTGTCTTTGTTTCTCAACATAGAAATCTGTTTTACTTGGAAGCAAATTAATTAATTTTCCCCAAGCTAAGTCTGTTTCACCATGATGGTAATCACTAAATGATCTCCCTGTCTTTGTCTTGACCCATGAATTTTTCCATTTTATTTTCTCCCACTGCATGGCTGAGGTGGAGAGAATGTGGCTGGGTGACCATCTGGCTAAGGTCAACCCAGCACAGCACAAACCACTGGTAACTTTTAATCTGAAATGTTTTTGAACTGCTGTATCCAGAACCACTTTTAGAGAAGATGTCACAGACAGTTTCAGACTCCACAGATGATATCGCAAATTAGAGTTTTTCAAAAATAGATGACAGACTTAAAATGAAAACCACTAGCTCCATTTTCTGCTACAGTTGAAATGATAACACTTATCACTTGAAGGGTAGCACACACAACAATTTATGTGGGAGAAGACGTGGAGAAAGAGAGATCTTTCAGTTTTACTGATTGCTCATCAGTCACTTCAATATTTGCTTCCTAGGGGAGATCAGACTTTTGCTGCCAAATCCTCCAGGAAGATTCCTAAAACAGATGAAAAGATACTACCAATAGCAAAAAATTAAAAGAGAATTTTTTTTTTTAAATCACACCTAAGTTGCACCAATTTTTAGTCATTGAGAGTGGAAGTCCTTTGTCTCATTCTTCATTGGATTCAACTGTTGAATTTACGATTGAGTCAAATTGCTTTTCTCTACACCATTTCAGCCTGGTTCTCAGTCCTTCCTGATCAACTTCACTCACATCTGTAACTACCTCCACCATTTCCTCTCCTTATGAAATGCACAGGTTGGCCTGAATGGGAAGCTCCAGCTTCCCAGGAGCAGTGCTAATTTGTACAGTCACCCTTCCATACACTCTCTTCATCATCCCAAGCATTTGCAGAGACACCTAACAGATGAGGTCTCAGAACTCATATGGCTTAAGAACAACCTTTACTGCAGAGTTCTGAGCCAAATCAGTCCCCCAGTCTAGGTTCACCTTAGCAGCATAAAAACTTTTGCGCCGGTACAGTCCAAGCTAAGTCTGTTCATACAGTAAGGCTGTTCAACATGTATCAGAATCACAGGACAGCCTGGATTGGAAGGGACCTTAAAGATCATCTGGTCCACCCCACCCTGCCATGAGCAGGGACACCTTCCACTTTACCATATTGCTCAGGGCCCCATCCAGGCCCAGCTTAAACACTTCCAGGACTGAGGCATCCACCACTTCACTGGGCAACCTGTCTCACCACCCTTATAGTAAAGAATTTCTTCCTAATATCTAATCTAAACAAGCCCTCTTTCAGCTGGAAGCCATTCCCCCTTGTTCTATCCCTGTATGCCCTCTCCAGCTCTCTCACAGGCCCACTTTAGGTACTGGAAGGCAGGTTGAAGGATGAACCACAGGCTAATCACCCTGAGAACTCCTGGTTAATCTGACTTTTCAGCCTTGTGTTCTCTGCAAAAAAACAGAAGTACAACAATGAAGTTTAGCTTTTCACTTCAGACTACATATACATTTGTTTCATATTTTTTATTCCGACTGCAGGAAACCAGTGCCATTATCTTCCAGCTACATCCAGTTTAATTTTGGCATAGGAAATAGAAACTAGAGGCTTTAGCTACATAAGGCGAAACTTAAAGCATCATATTAGACAAGTTATAATTGCCTTCCAATTGGCAATTCTTTCCTGTTCTGTCAGAGTGTGATAAGGGGGAAGATCACACTGATCTCCT
>NW_008680800.1:31892-38960 GCF_000695815.1 Acanthisitta chloris
CACAGTAAGGCACTTGCATGGTTTTGCTTTGATTTTTGAGGGGGAGGTAGTCAGAAAAAGTGAAAACTTATCAGTCAAAACTGTTTTCTACATATAGGGATAAAGCTGCCTCAGAAAACTACAAGTACTTAATTCAAAACTTAGCATAACACTATATCATATTTTGGCAAAAATTCTGCCCAGGTCTATCAATTCATTAGCTACGTAAGGCACTTGCATGGTTTTGCTTTGATTTTTGAGGGGGAGGTAGTCAGAAAAAGTGAAAACTTATCAGTCAAAACTGTTTTCTACATATAGGGATAAAGCTGCCTCAGAAAACTACAAGTACTTAATTCAAAACTTAGCATAACACTATATCATATTTTGGCAAAAATTCTGCCCAGGTCTATCAATTCATTAGCTACAATTATGTAAAGAACTGGCTGTAACCAGCAATACTGAAAATAAAGTGGTTACCTAAGCAAGATGTCATGTTGTCAGAGAGATTTCAGAATGTTTACATTAAAATTATATCACTGGAAAATAACTTCATTGAAAAAAATCTTCTGAAAATAACATCTGCCTTTTAGGGGAAAAAAAAAAAGGAATTAGCAGTAAAGCCCATTAAACTATAAAGCAAAGGTCAAACATCATAATAGGATGCTGCACTTGTGGTTCCCAATAGCTGACCTCCACATGAATTCTCTTCCTTGCCACATAATCCCTGAGTGTCAGCATCCCACATACCCTCACTTCCTGGACTCATTACTGGGCTAATGTCTCTGTATATTAATGCTTCTACCACCCTGCAGGTTCCCAGACTCCATCACCAGCCCAGACTGTATCAAACACACACCCCCATTCCCCCAAAAAACGCAAGAAAACATTGTGTGTGTCCACATCTCAAGGCATCAGCTGTAAAAAAGAATAAAGCAGTGGTACAGAAGATTTAGAAAACATTAACTATTACTCAATCTATGAACAATTGTCTAGCAGCTTGAAACTGCAGCTCTGCTAAGCAAGCACTGTGAATTCTGGATCCCTCTCAATCTTCCCTCACACACTTCTGGCTCTCCAGCTCCCATCACTGCACAGTTTTAACCACTGCAAAGCCACTTACAGTGAGATGAAGACAAATGTACTCCAGGTAACAGTGCCTGCCCAGAAGGAAAGAAAATAAAATCCAGAATCTAACCACGCTTGGAAGAAGACTTTGTGGAAAAACAACAGTAACATGAAGCATTTTAAGGTCAGTATCACTCTCCCTTGAGAATGACCTCATTCTCAAGTTTTCCACAACAGATTACAGGATTTTGAAACTGTGAATCTGAGATCTTATGCAAATTTCTAGAGGACTATCTATGTACTAGCACTGCTCAGGCCCTTCGTGGTGCATCTCCAGCTATAGTAAAGCAAAGCATAACTAAATTCACTAACCTAATAATGTAAACCATTCCTGTAGTTACACAGATGGAGTGCATTTGCATTAGAGGCTGTGAGACTGATCAAAACCCTAAAAATGTCTCAACACTGTTCCTTTGTGGAAACCACAAGGAACAAAAACGGAGGCTTAGCTGTCACTGGCATTGGACTTTTTGCCATATTGGCTGCTAGTGGTTTTACTGCACGACCACCACAGTGAAGACACACACCAGGGACAAGGTCAGAATAGATGAAGGCACTCAACACAGGACAGCTGCCTCACCGAGACCCCTCCCCCCAAAGTCCATGTGCTGTTACACACCCAGATGGCAGGACTAGGCTCTGGGATTAATAAATGCAGTAAAACCACCACGACTGATTGGATGAAAAGGGTGGAAAATTCTAGAGACAGGGCAGGGCAGAAATTATACCGATTTTTCACTGAAAACGTCTCCCCACTGAGCGTCAATTTTTTACTGGAGGCTTCCCCCACCAAGCATCAATCAGACCCACAGGACACTGCAGGAGTCTGCGTGAGTAACTTTCCTTTTGCAAACTCTCTGTACTTCTGCTTATCTTTCCCACTTTCAAAACTATCCCTATCCTGTCGCTTGTTAGGACTAGTTTTCTTCTGGGCTGTTAATAAACACGGCACTTCAAGTGACACTGACCCCATTTGTGTCTTCATTTGCCACAGGAGTTGCCATAACCCCTCCTGCTCCTCCTCTGGAACGGGACAGAGCTTGCATTACTATGGAGTGTAGAGTCAACTACCAAAGTATGGTTAAAGCAAACAGTAATTTATGCAGAGCTCTGTCCAAATGCCACTTGTACCAAGATGGACCCGCAGCTGGCCAAGTACAAGCCCATCAGCAGTGGTGGTAGTGCCTCTGGGGTAAGATATTCAAGAAGGGAAACAAAAAAAACCAGCCTGGGCAGCAACCTGACCAGAGTCAGTGCAAAAGGAGAGGCAGGAGGTGCTCCAAGTGCTGGAGCAGAGATTCCCCTGCAGCCCACAAAGACAACCATAATGAGGCAGGGTGTCCCCCTGCAGCCCACAGAGGACCCCATGCCAGAGCAGGTAGATGAACCCAAGTGAGATTGCCTACACTGAAGCAGGCTCCAGGCAGCACCTGTGGAAAGAGGAGCCTATGCTGGAGCAGGTTTGCTGGCAGGATTGGTGGCCCAGTGGAGGACCTAGGCTGAAGCAGTCTGTTCCTGAAGGACATCGGAAAGAACCCATACTAGAGGAGTTCACGAAGAAGTGTAGCCCATGAGAAGGACTCATGTTGGAGAAGTTCATCGACAGACCCCATGCTGGAGCAGGGGAAGAGTGTAAGGAGTCCTGCCCCCGAGGAGGAAGGAGCAACAAAGACACTGACCACAACCCTCATTTCCTGTCCCCCTGCACCATCAAGGAGAGGAGAGATGAAAATCAGGAACGCCCAGGAAGAGTGGGATTACTCTACTCAGATTTGATTGGTAATGAAAGATAGACGTTTCCCCAAGCTGAGTCTGTTTTGCCCATGGCTGTAATGGGCTAGTGCTTCTCTTGACCCAAGAGCTTTTGGTTGTGTTTTCTCTCCCCTGCCCAGCTGAGAAGGGGAGGGATAGGGCAGCCCTGGTGGGCACCTGGCATCCAGCCAGGGTAAACCTACCACACCATCTCTGGCAAAATCTGCCACTTGCTTCTCACTTTTAATCTACTAGTAACATATAACTATGAAAATGTGGTCCTGTTTTGTAGTACTACACAAAACAAATTTGGATGATACTCTGAAAGCCATCTAAGCATAACAGGCAAGTACAGTATAAAGCAACTGCATGCAGCATGCTAAAAATCCATTAGCATCAGTATTTAGAAAGCTTGGTGTACTATGGGTTTGTATCTCAGAATTACTCAAGCATTACATACAAGATGGTCCAATCAAGATCATGGCCTCTAGCTGCATTATTTGCTTGGTTTTCCCTTTGGTTTTTATTCTACAGTGTCTACTGAAAGCTTCTTAGACGTTTCGCTGAGTCTGTTTTGCCCATGGCTGTAATGGGCTAGTGCTTCTCTTGACCCAAGAGCTTTTGGTTGTGTTTTCTCTCCCCTGCCCAGCTGAGAAGGGGAGGGATAGGGCAGCCCTGGTGGGCACCTGGCATCCAGCCAGGGTAAACCTACCACACCATCTCTGGCAAAATCTGCCACTTGCTTCTCACTTTTAATCTACTAGTAACATATAACTATGAAAATGTGGTCCTGTTTTGTAGTACTACACAAAACAAATTTGGATGATACTCTGAAAGCCATCTAAGCATAACAGGCAAGTACAGTATAAAGCAACTGCATGCAGCATGCTAAAAATCCATTAGCATCAGTATTTAGAAAGCTTGGTGTACTATGGGTTTGTATCTCAGAATTACTCAAGCATTACATACAAGATGGTCCAATCAAGATCATGGCCTCTAGCTGCATTATTTGCTTGGTTTTCCCTTTGGTTTTTATTCTACAGTGTCTACTGAAAGCTTCTTTAAGGAAAAGGCTGCAGAAAGTTATCAGTGACCACCTTAAGATCTGTTATAAAGATTCCACTTTTTTTTTTAAAAAAAAAATCGATACCTTGATCCAACTTGAAAGTTTTCTTATCCTCTGGGCCTGAGTCTTCTTGTCAGCCTCCCTCCCACACCTGCACAAAGGATCTGTCCTGCCAAGCTTCAAACTTCCACTACCTGCCTATACACCCTTCCCACTATCACAGCCAGCCTGTGCTATACTAGCCACCTGGCAAGAAGTCTCAATGAGGGTTGCAAAGTACCATATGCATTATCTTCCTACATTTGTTGAGGAGGCAGGGGGAAGGTGGTTTTAAGTAGTATAGTATAAAAATACCCCTGAAAATTCCCAAAATTTTCACCCTTCCATCAAATTTGAAGTTATCCACAAGATTCAAACAGCATTACAAGGTGCAAAAAGGTGTTACAAAGACCAGGCTTCTCTGACAAACTTCAGGGAACAGCACTGTCCAGAAATAAAGTTTTCTGTGCCTAACCACCATCCAAACAAATACAAAATGCCACAGAAAGGTACTAAGTTTACCTCAAGGCTTTTTTATTTATTTTTTTTTTATTCGGGAAATAAATTTTAAAAATTATCAGAAACCTCAGAGAAATTAAGAAGTAACAGTAACTTAAATTTCCATGTGGAGACAGAAGTCCACACCTCAGAAGCCCATAGCTTCCAAGGCAAAGTAAGAAACCTCAAGTAGGCTTGCAGTAATAGTTTTAAGAACTTGTAGAAAGTTCTAGAATTTGAAGGCTAATTATCTGATTCATATTTTAAAAAAACAAACATATAAAGCTGATTATCCTGACTTTGAATATAGAATGCTGTAGGTGCCTCTCACCACACACAAGAGAATTCTCCATACAACTTCCCAGAAATTCTACATGTTTGAGGCAGCATTTTGTAACTAAGCAGTCCAAGTGTTCCCAGAGTCTCAAAAAGTGTCACAAGCAGGAATTCACGTGGAACTAGCCTCCCACAGTAAACAGCAAGGATGGAGTATCTCAGAAAGCATCACACAATCATGCAGGGGAGGAAATCAAAGCCTCTGCTTCAGATGTTTACCTCATGACAGAGGCAGCCGCAGTGATTGTAACAGAAGCACTATCAACAACTGACTACTCAGTCAACACACAGACCTGGACACCAAATCATGAATGATGAGATCACTGCCGCAATGAAAACAGCAGAAAAAATGGCACATTTTAAAGAGGATATGAGGCAGCATTGCCCACTCCATTCAGACACACTGACTGCACTTGACACAGCAATGAGGTGGATTGAATGTCAGCCAAGAAAAAAGATTCAGATGCAATTCAACTCCTTACTCAACTGGAGATACATGACTTTGCAACACGGGAAAGAGCTGATGCTCTAAGTGCTTGAAAGTAAAAATCACTGGCCTTATTTATTATCTACTGCAAAGGCTCAGCTTTTAAAATAGTCACTTTTGGGGGAAAAAAGTTTACAGCATCAAAACTAGACATCTACATAAATGTGCCATACCACTTTTTTTTTTATGTTACATTCATAGATTTTTTTTTTTTTGTCAAGGTGGTTCTCAGAGGACTCCTGGTTTTGAGCTACTGAATAAAAATACGTTTTCTCTACTTATAAGATAGGAGGTTTTCCAATTCTGATCATATCTTTAAAGACTCAAAACTATATCATAATTTTCTACTCACTATTTGTGATGTGCTAACGCTGTTGTGACTCTAAAGCAAAGTCATCTCTTCAGCTTTACAGATCATTCCCTCCCACACTTGATTAAAGTCTATGTTTCTATGTAATCCGAGGACAGCAAGTCAGGAATAATTCCGTATCTTCCGCAACAACTGCTTCGCAACATCTGTACTGTCATCTTTCCACTGAATTTCAGGAAAGTATTGGAAATATAAATGGAGCTCTTGCAGAGACAAGGAAAGCTGCTGCCCTCCTCCTGTGCTAGCTGACAGGCTGCGCACAGCAGAGCAGCAGGCTGAGGAGTGCAGGGCTGCTGGTCAACCTGAGCGCCAGGCCAGCTGCCAGCAGTCGGTCACGGCACGGAACGCCAGCGCACGGCGAGCGGGCAGCTCGGGCCCACAGCGCCTTGAATTGAGCCATGTAAACTCTGCCAGCTTTTCTTCTAGAAAAGCATGAAAAAATAAAGACAAAAGCACTAAGAAGGAAATTCACGCAGCAGCTTACAAGTGGGTACATTCCTTGGCTGTATTCCGGGGAATTGTCAAGAGCAATTGCAGATGGACAGCAGGCTCATGACTGAGCTCCTGCCACAAGTCTGTGATAAATACCAGTTCCACTGCACTATGAATCAGTGTTCTCTCTCACACCTGCAACACATCCAGCTTTGCCTGCTGTGCACTGGGGCAGCTGGATGAGTGTCTAACTCAGTCTGTAAGATTTGTCTTTGTTACTTTTACTGCTTACAATTCTGAGCAGTAATCACAGTTTGGTCCGTTTCACACAACAAAAAAGCTGGTCCCACCTTATTTTTACCTCATGTTCCCTATTATCTACTTGATGACTTGACTTCTTAGAGAAGATACAGTTTGGGGGTTTTTTATCCACTATTTAACATTCTACATTCATGTATTTTACAGCAGTTGCCAACACTGAGTGCTCAACCAAGAAAGTTTCACAGCTTTATGCATGAACATCCATTCACTCTAGTAAGTGAGTGCTGTCAATTCCTCTGAGGGCTGAAGAACCTCACTGGAATCACTTAGTAACTTTTGTAAAGGGCACGATCACCACTTTGAGGACTTCACATCACTGCGAAGGCAGTGAGAGAGAGCAGTCCAGCAGAGCTACAGGACTGAGCTGCCTTCTGACAGCTTGCAATGCAGCTACCTGTATCACCTCAGCGACTCCACATCACGCACATCTTAAGATGAAATTGCACTCGGAAGGTCTGCTGAGACTAACCCAAAGCTGAGAGCCCTTACAAGGCCGAAACGAGACACGGAACCAGCAGCGCGACACGTTCACACCGTAAGTGCCGAGGGCTCTGAGACACGCAGCGGCAACGCGGCCGACCTGGCGTGTACTCGTACGGATGCCCCGAGCACACGCAGCTCGAGCCCGTCCCGCACCGCACGGGCGGAGGACCCCGAGCCCCG
>NW_008680801.1:0-2337 GCF_000695815.1 Acanthisitta chloris
GTCCTGCTGCATGAGGCCTCCGACAAGTCCGAGGCCAACGCCAAGGACGACGATGAGGATGAGGAGAAGGAGGAGGAGTCTGACAGCTAGCATGGGGCAGCTGGGCAGGGGCAGAGCACGGGGACCGGGCGCGTCGCAGCGCGGATGCCTCTCGTTGCCTTAAGTCCCTTTTCTGTTGCTGCTCTGTTCTTGCAGCTTGTTTGGGGACTGTGTTGCTGGTTCCCCTCAGGCAGTTCGGCCTGTCAGGAAGTACGGTTTTCTTTTGGTTTGGCTTGCCCCAGTACGCAGAGGGGCAGCTGGGCATGAAGGCTCTGGCACTGGGAACCCTCCGCAGGCGCTGCCAGACTCTCCAGCACACCCTGTCACACACAGGCAGCATCTGGGACGTTATTTTTATGACTTGTTTTGTTACAGCCCTTTGAAATGATACAGACTGAAGCCAGTGAGAGCTCCCGATGCACGTCCTGTTCTGTAGTTTGCCAAATTCCTCTGCCTGTTGGGAGTTCTGACAGGAGAATTGACCTGGGTCACTGCTGAAAGGGCAGAAGTGGCAAAGCCCCTCCCATGTTTGTATGTTTCGGGTATTTAACTTGCCTCATGGTGACTGAGGGATGGGCATCTCACTGGAATTCTACCTGGAATCACAAGGAATGTGAAACACAACACTCCTGGGATTTCAGGTAGCTGGCTGGTGCTGAGGGCAGTGCCTGCCCTGTTTCCTGGGCTGAAGTGTCCAAAGCTGTTACTTATGGCCCCAGCCCAGGGTTGGGTCGTGTCACACAAACACCTTTGGCGCAGTGACGTGTCTGAGCCAGAGTTTGCACTATTGAAGTTCTCTTTTTATAGACCCAAGTCCTTGTCACAGTTCTCCCCGTAAAGGAATCAGCGAGTAGGAAGAGCAGCACCAATCCCCTCGCTGGGAGTTCCACAGTTTGTGTGTCTCCTGTTGCTTTGTGTTCCATGTGTATTTCCCACACTTCAGGGGTTCCCTGGATGTTGTGGTCACACCTGTTGGTCCCTGCTGTGCACAGGTAGTGGCACTGTGCCCCAGGCTGGACCATGGGTGAGCCCAGAGGGCACTGCCGTGGGCTCCGAGAGGGTGGGGTGGGGTCTGAGCAGGAGGAGCTCCTTTATATATACTCCAGGGGTTTTTCAATAAAGAGTTTGTAAATTTAGTCCTGCTTACTCTTCATTTGTAACTTTCCCATTGTCTCTTTTTCACCTTGGAAGAGATGAACTTTCAGTACTTGTTTCTGTATTAAGAGCACCAGATAAGTCCCAGCCTGCAAGGTTTGTGTCCTGCAGAGGCTGTGAGGGTTGTGCAGCTCCTCTGCTCGGACCCTTCCCACCAGAGTGGTCCAGGTGACTCCTCCAGTGTCCCCTGACAGAGCTCACACTCAGGAGTGTGACGTGGCATTGCCATTTCTGTGCTGTGAAGGGGCAGATTGAACCCGAGTGTCACTGCCGAGTGTTTGGGTGATAGAATTGAATAGGAAGATTGGGCTTGGGAGTTGGTTTGGATTGGAAAGGACCTTTAAAGATCACAGAATCTTGGAACGTTCTCTGTACTTAAAGCTGGAAATTAAGGTTGGAAAACCCCTTCAAGCACCAACTCCAGCCTTAGACCTGATACTACCAGTGCCCACTAACCCTTGTCCCCATGTGCCTCATCCACTTGTTCTTTGCTCACTACACAGAATCCCAGACTGGTTTGGGTTAGGAGATCACAGGATCATTCCTAATGATCCTATGATTAAGCTTGGAAAGCACCAACTCCAATCTTTGCCCCATACACCTGTGCCCACTAACCCATATCCCCCAAGTACCACATCCCCTTGTCCTCTGACTCAGACTGGTTTAGCTTGGAAAAAGACCTTCCAGGTCATACACTCACAGAACTTTCTTATTGAATAAAGCAGGAAAAAACTCTCCAAGCACCAACCCCAATCTTTGAACCCTTCCCCCCATGCCACTATCTCATGTCCCCAAGTGCCACATCCCTTGGTCCTCTGACTCCCAGACTAGTTTATCTTGGGAAAAAACCTTCCACTCATAGAACTTACTGATGAAAGCCAAAAACTTCAAGCTGCAAAACACCTCCAAGCACCACCCCCTTTACCCCCATACCACTAACACACGTCCCAAGAGATAGACCCATACATTTTTGGGGTGCTGTTGCATCCCCCCGCCCACCTCCCCCTACCCTGAGGGTTTGGGGGTCACACTCGCCCCCCTAAGTCCCCACCCCGCGGGTTTGGGGGTCACGCTCGTCCCCTCTAAGTCCCCACCCCGCAGGTTTGGGGGTCACACTCGCCCCCCCTAAGTCCACACCCCACG
>NW_008680802.1:0-4338 GCF_000695815.1 Acanthisitta chloris
CCCTCCCGGGGCGCTGCTAGCCGGGGAGCAGGAACAGCTCCGGATGACTCGGTGGGGGTGGGTAGGTCTAGCCGACTTGGATTTTTTTTTTTTTTTTTTTTTGTGTGGGTTGGCCTTTTTTTTTTTTTTCCATTTTCGCTAGGTTTTGTCATCCTCTTATCCATGTTCTGCTTGCCCGTGGGTTTTATTCCCCGTAAGATGAGCAGGCCAGGAGCATCAAACACACAGGGATGTCATCCTGGCATATTCCTGTGTTTCAGTTCAGTTTGGTGTTTGGTATTTCCCCACGGAGGATTAATTTCAGCCAGTGACAGGTAGTGTGAAATAAACTCTACCCTGTCTCGGTCCTGCTGATTTGCAGGGAAAAAGCAGCGTGCAGCATGAGCTGGCAGGATTTTTCTCTCTGATTGATTGCATGCTTCCCTTAGGCAGAGGAGGATTATTTATCTCTGCCTTCAAGAAGGAAGGTGTTTGCTAATTACATTCATTAACTGCATGGATTCTGCTGAATGGCGTTCTCCAGTGTGGAAAAATGCAAATAAATGTGTATTTATTTGTAATAAAATCACAAAATCTTTAGCCAAGATTTAAACAAAGACTTAACAGGACCATCAGCCTAAATAGCCAAGTGTTATGGGAGGAAAGTTCACAGCTTAATGTTTAGTAAGCAATAAGACTAAAGGCAGATGATGCAGAGCCCAACATACAACAAAAATGCCATTTTGAACTTTTACTAAAGACATACGAACTTTTACTAAAGACATATGAACTTTTACTAAAGATACAGGCAAATAAAAAGTGAATTAATGAAATACAAGGTGTTAAGACTGTTTTATCGGCATATTTTTCCTGTTGTCCCTTTATCGAGTCAACAACCTGCATAGCTCTACATGGTGAAGTTGTCCACGATTTTTCTGTTGTTAAAAATTCGTTGGGGTGGGCTGAAGTTGATTCTCTTCATGCATTGTTCTGCTGCTTTGTAAAAACCAATGCAGGAGAGAGAAAACAATCACAAAACAGCGAGTGTAGTTTCTCTTGTGTCTTTTCCTACTTGCAGTATTGCTGTGGTGGAAGCAGAGGCCTAAAATTCTTGTCTGGTCATTAGTTCAGGGGAGGTTCAGAGGCTGTGCCCTGGAGCAAAGAGGTCTGAGTTACTGAAAAGAAATTAGAGAGCAAGGTGAGGAAGGAAAAAAAAGATACAGATTAAAGAATGGATGAATGATATCTGAGCAGGAAGGCTGGAAAACAGTTGCTCTCTCTTCAGGCCTCTGCCTGGTCAGTGTACTCACAGGATCAGCATAGGAAAGGCCCAGGAGATGGTGGGTGAGGAGAGTATGGTGAAGAAGTGCTGAGAGGCTCTTCCTTCACCTCTCAGCTGAGGGCTGTGGCTCTCCACTCTCCATTCTCTTCGTTCTTAAATGAGTCCAAACTCTGACATACCAATCTTTCATTCTCTATCACTGCTTGTGACCTGAAAACTGGCCCTGAGTGGTGTGAAAAGCCCATCCAGTCTGAATGTCTTGCCTTTTAAAAAATTAATTTAAATGTGTTGTACCCAGTTTCTCTCTTTAGACAGCTTGAAGTACTTTTATGTAGTTTCTCACGGGGCTACAGTGATGGAGGTCTGTTTTCTCTACAGCTGACAGCATCCCCATGAGACTTGCACTATAAAACTGATCCTTTAAAACAGATTGAAATGCAGTGAACTGGGAGTGCTCTGGTTATGATCAGTTCTTTGGGTTTTGATTTTTTTCTATTTTTTATGGTCATACAACAGCATAGTTAGCTCCCCTTCCTAAAGTCCCTGGTGGTGCAAAGCCTTGAACTGACTGAAACACATAACTTACATACTGTTTTTCTCATTTCAGGAATTGTTATCCATCACCATGCAAAGCAACATCTTGTGAGTTCCCTTCAAGCTGTCTGCCCCATCACCTACTTCAGATAAGCTGTGCTCCAAGCGCTCCTGGGGAGGGTTTGATTCCCTGGGGAAGCATGGCCTTTTGTGGCTGGAAGCAACTCCTCCCCTTGTGCAGGCAGAGCACCTTAGCCAAGGCCTGGAGGAGCAGGAGGGGAGGCCTCTCTCTGCGCTGGAAACGCTGCTGCCATTGGAGCACTGGCAAGTCTCTGGACCCCGAGGTGAAAGCATTTTTGGAGGAGAACACGGAGGTCACCAACAGTGGCCACCTGACACCGGAGATTCGGCTGCGCCTCCTCACCCCTCGCTGCAGGTTCTGGAGAGAAAAACCTGACCTGTGGCCTTATGGGGACCCATTCTGGGCAATTTACTGGCCAGGAGGCCAAGCCCTCTCCAGGTATGCAGGATGCATCACCACAGGTGATAAGTCCAGTGTGCCAGGATGTCAGACCTGCCTGTTTGTAGTGATTCCCAGTGATGGGTATTGGCCTGTGATAGGAGCATGTTAGGCATACTCCTCTCTGCTTAAACAGAGGCATCACAATCCCTGCTGGCTGGCAGTGAAGCTCAGCACCTGCTATCTACAGTAAATTAGGCCTCTTAAGTAGAAATGTGACGGAGACCAGCTCACAAGGACACCTGAAGGAAGCAGACGGACGGACTACAGCTCTGGTGGCATGTAGCAAAGTTTATTGTTTGAGCATCTCCTTATATACATAGGCTAGATATTGTTTTCCCAAGATACAAAAAATCTCTGCATCTACAAAATACCATAAATCTCTATAACTACTGTTTCAAGTACACTTTGATCATGCATGTGCTTAACTTGTTTCTCTCTTAGAACACGGACTTCTGGCCATGTGCATTATCTTAGTTAATTATTCTTGTTGCAGCTAGGAAGGCTCAATTGTTGAGCAGCCAAGTTTTACTTATCATTAACAGAGATTCAAAGAGAAAGGTTGGCTCTTTCACAAGCCATTCCCTCTCAGGAATGTGCTTGTCTTGTATCTTGCTGACCCTTTCAGGCCAGCTCGATACTCTTCAGAAATGTGTTGTATTTGGTGGCAGTGCATGTGTTGACCATGGGGCTGAATTTAGTTCTATGGAAGGGCTGTACAGTTGCCATTGAAACCTAGTGAGGTGTTCAATTCTATCACTTGTCATTGCTCCAAACAGGAAAATTCCTATTTTGTCCTGCCACGTGGGGGGGGTGTGTGTGTGTGTGTGTGTGTGTGTGTTTGTAGGAGACAGACAGGAGTGTGGATGTGCATCTGGTCTGTTGAGAAAAGTAGGTTTATGCTGATGCACTTGCAGTGCTGGTTAGCCTGAATCCCTCTGCTCATCTCGGATTTTAGCAGCCTTATTGTCAAGCCTTTTTGTGGCTGCCTTTTAGTCACATCAGAAACCATATTTTGATTTTGGCCACTGACTGTCAAAATGTCTTTAATGCTCCTGATTCCCAGGAACTAGTTAGAGTTTTCTATTCTGTGAAATCAAATCTCTCACTTTGAACAGCAGAAAATGTTCTTAATTGTTACAGCAAAGAACAAGCTGTCAGTCCCCACATAGATGAAAGGGAAGGAACTGAATTGGGGCTTTACTGTTTTTCTGCAAGAAACATAAATAAGAAGGCATTTTTGACCAGGAAAAAGATGAGTCTTACTGTTAGATTGTGAGTTGACTAGCCTGCCATGTAGATGAACTAGAGTGCTCCTAAACATTGGGTAAATTAATTAGGTAAATTAATCTCTACATTTTGTTACTGTATGATTCATATGCCCAGGTATTTGGGTGGCAATTACAATTATCTGGCAGTTCAATACTTTATTGTCTTATTGTTTATGCACTTGTTTGATGTATTAGGAGTGCCAGAAATCAGCTGCATGATCTGGAAGAGTAAAAAGGGAGCATGAAAGCATATGGCTGCTTCCATAACTGTGCTCCTTGCACAGCTGGCATTTCCACATCATCAGGAGTCTCCTATTTCAAGCTGTTCCTCTTGCTGTAATCCAAGATATGTCGTTAACCCAGCAGGGCAGAGAGCAGTCTCCAGCAGCAGCGTGATGCACTGTGTGTGTGCCAGGGGATACAGTCGGATCCAGCTGTCCTGAGTCACCACAATCATTAGCAGTACCTCAAGAACCACTCAGCTGGAAACAGGGCCCTTGCAGCATCAGGCCAGATCATGCTCTATACAAATATAGACTGGAAAGTCATGGCAAATCCAAGCATAGGCCCTAGAACAGGGAAACAGACCCCTTCTGTGAAGATCCCACCCCAGTCCTTCACCCCATTGGTTAACTAGGGTCTGTCCTTAGAGGAGTGATGGCCTCAAGGGAATGTTGCCAAACAGCTGAGCTCCTGAGCCTCTGCACAAATGTCCTACATTTGACACTCTTATCAGGCCTCCTTGCACCATT
>NW_008680802.1:4368-6999 GCF_000695815.1 Acanthisitta chloris
CCATCCATCCATTCCCTGTTTACACCAGCCTTAACATTTCCATTACAGTCCTCTGCACTGGAATCCACCTGCAAAAGCTGTGCTGGTTACTTGTGTGAAGAGCCAGCCATTGCTCTCCATGCCAGAAGAGAACACACATGTATAATCCTTTCCTGTTTATACTTTAAAAGAAGTTATAGAAATTGGTAGTAAATTTATGGCAATTTACAGTAATTCATGTCACCTAGAGCTCTTCTCCCTGACACTTGGGGCCTTCTCTTTTGCAGCCAATTGAATTTCAAGGCAGTTGTTAAGGTCCACTTCCAGCCTAGAGGTTTTTCAGGATTCCTCTTGGCAGGTGTCAGCAATTAGATGAAGATACTCTTTCTGCTCACCACAGCTCTATTCTTTTTCTCATTGCTACTCAAGAACAATATTAAGCAGTCTCAGAGTATTTGCATCTGTGTCTGCATGGCTCAGGAAACGAAAGAGGAGAAATTCCTCTTCTTCCAAGCAGTTGCATAAGCAGTTTCAGAGCAATGGGTGAGCATAATATTCCCTGTGAATACATCGTGTTTCTTCCATTGGATTGCTTTTAATTCCTACAAAGCCTTACTTTCCTGTTTCTGATGCATTCTGATCCATTGCAGTCACCTTGTGGTTTGTGTCTATTTAACAGATAAGCTCACCTGTCAGAGAAGGAGCTGATTGAAATAAAATTGCTTACGTGGCTGGATTTCTTCTTCTTTGGGGGTGGGGGAGGAGTAAGGGAGAAAAAAGATGGTTCTTGATTTTGATATCAGCAGATACAAGTAAGGAGCTATGTACCAGCTGCACATGTGGAATAGTGTTATCGAGGTCCCACACTTCATTACATGTATGACAAGAACTTCTATGCAGTGTAATGCAAACTTGAGAAAATTGCATAATCTTGTTCACAGCTTTAACAGTTTTTCTTTTTTAGGTATATTTTGGATAACCCACGTGTTGTTAAAGGGAGATCTGTTCTGGATCTTGGAAGTGGCTGTGGAGCAACAGCAATAGCAGCTGTGATGAGTGGTGCATCCCAAGTCCTCGCTAATGACATCGACCCGAGTAAGGTCTTTTCTCATCTCTTTGTAAGGATACTTAGTAATATTTAAAGCACCTTTAACACAGACCTTGCTTTGCTCCATTTGCGAGAAATTCAAGTTCCAAACAGAGTTCTAAAAATGCTGAAAAGAGGAATGGATTTTGCAGTATTAGAAGTTGGGTTGTACCAGCCTCTCCTGGACCAGTTGTTATCTGCACAGCTCCTTAACATGAACAAACAGCAAAGTTTCTGCCAAGTGTTACCTACACACCATCACAACTGGTCTGGAAGAGAACTCCAAGCCCTTCTCTCTAGGACCATGGCATTTTCCTATACTTTCATATTAGGGTCTAGATTTTGCCTTTTCCTCTAGATTTTGTTTTTCCATAATTGACTTATGAATTCAGTTTACTCCTAATTTAATTACTCATTGGTTAGGGAGGAAGTATATTCATAGATTAAGGCAGTTAGATATTCAGTTCTATGATTAGTTTCCATTGGTATCCATTCCAGGAATAGTTCTTCCCTGTGTCATGGTGTAATGAGGACAAAATTTCATCACTTTATGCCAGATTTTGGCCCATAATGAAAACCGTGAAACAGATTTGTTAACAAAAATATTTAAGAGATGAAATTGAAAGATGAGTCGAGTAAATTTGTAAGGGGCTGAATGGCAGAATCCTAAAATATAACTTTCATTTTTCTTTGACTTTCTTTCAGTCGCAGGAATGGCAATGATCCTGAACTGTGAACTGAACCACCTGAATCCCTTCCCCATCACCATTAAGAACATCATTAACTCAGAGGTTGGAAACTGGGACCTCATTGTTCTAGGAGATATGTTTTATGATGAACAGCTTGCTGATGGTCTGCACCACTGGCTGAGGAAGTGCATCAGGATACAGCAGACTGAGGTGCTGATCGGCGACCCTGGCAGGCATCAGTTTCTGAGCCACAGCATTCACAGTCAGTTGCACAAAGTTATAGAATATTCCCTTCCTGAGTATACTAGACAAGAAAACTATGGATTAACATCAAGTATCGTCTGGAGTTATCAGCCCTCAAATAGCTTAGAAGACTGTTGAGGCTTGGCTGTCTACGCAATTTTGTCTCACTGCGTTGGCTTTTTTTGCAAAAATGAAAATGGGAATTAAATAGGGAACATTACCTGAGATGTAAAGCAGATTACTGTACCTTCACTGAACTGATTTCAGTCATACTCACTGAGGCTTTTGCTCCATTTGAGGTGAAAGCTACATGCAAACTGCATTCAAAGGGGCCTGCCCTGAAGTGCAGACTCACAGACAAGTTATGTGTAAGAGTTTGCATGCTCAATGTTTTTTATGTGTATCTGTGTCTTGCTCTGTGACACTGCTGCGAAATGTTTTGGATGTCCAGCATACTGCTGTGGGGAAAGGGCCATGGCTGAAAGACTACTGCACTGCTTTCACAGACTTCTGCAGCTTGTTTACAGAGAAAATTATTGCTGTCCTTCAGAAAATTTTCCACTAGATTATTAGCTCATCATCTGCTCAACTTAAAGTGCCTTGCTCTTTTTTTCTGGGTATCTCTTCTGAATG
>NW_008680802.1:7050-22986 GCF_000695815.1 Acanthisitta chloris
CTTGAAAGTGACAGAGTGATTATGGAGGAGCTGCACACAAATCTGAACTTTGCTTCTTGGCCTCTAGCCAAAGTAAAGGTTTTTAGTAAGAGGAAAGTGACTAAATAGTACAAGCTATGGGGTAACTTTATCCCCTAGAGAGTAGGGTCAAATGATCTACATTCCCTACATCTGCAAGGGCAAAACAGGCAATCTATCACCTTGGGAAGCTGCTGAGGGATGATGAAATCTTTCCTTCTGTGATGAACAGAAGGTAACTCAATAAAAATAGGGAATAGAAGTCTGATATAACTACTTTGCTATTCTCTTGAGGAGACGCTGGACAACAAGTACCAGAATCATGAAGATTTAGCTCTGGATGTAGCACTTGAGAGTCTGGTGACCACCACCAGACTATGCAATAGTTACATTACAACAACAGAGTGAAGGAGTTGGGCTTGTGCTCAGAAAAGAAAAGGCTTCAAGGGGCCTCTGAGCAGCCTGCCCATACCTGTGAGGAAGCTGTCAGCATGACAACCAGGCTCTACCAGCAAGAGGGTGTAAACTGACAAAAAACAGGGTCAAACAGGATAGAAGGAAACATTTTTCCACCATTAATACAGTCCAACAGTGGAACAAATTGCCTCAAAAGGTTGTGAAGGCTCTGTCATCTTCATATTTTCAAGACTTGGCTGGATAAAGCCCTGACTTTAAGCTGGACCTGCTCTGGGCAGGAAGTTATACCAGGAACCTCCCAAAGCTCCTTCCTGCTTTAGTTAGCTTCCAATTCTACTTAGTCTTTTTGTGGAAACCTTCCTGAAACCAGGGCTGGCAGCCTGATCCTTATGCTTTACTCGTTTGAGACAATTACTGAGCCTGTCACTGCTGCTGTCTAATCAGCTGGATGGATCAATATCAAAAATAGCACAATGCAAATTTATTGCCAACCTATGTCCATGTTCAAAGGAACGATGGGCCCTGACTGATACTAGGGATTCCACAGGGCATAACAATAAACTACTTTTTAGCCAAAAACAGGGAATAAAGCATTATTAAGGTTATTAAGCCTCTATCTGGTGCACAGATTTGCTGGAATTTTAACTTTCTGATGCTAGTGGCTAATGCAGCAAAATCAACTTCTGTTTGCAAGAATGGTTTGCCCTGGTGCAGCTGTATCTATCAGCATCACAGGAACACATTCATCAGTGGGTGATCTGTGGTATTGCTTGCAACAAGACTAAGGGATTTAGGCACTGGAGATGGAAAATTATGCTTTTAGTTACACTCAAACAACTTTTCTAAGTAGACTTGCTCTTTCAGAAACCACATAATCAACAGAAGAACAGAGATTATTGTCAAACATCATAATATCCTTTAATATTGGCTGCAACAAATATTATCTTCCATGCAATTTGACCTGAACTTTAAACAGATTAGTAGAAGACCTGTTTATTTCTGCAACACTTGACATAAGTGTGGCTACAACAAGTGTTAAACTGCAAAGTAAAAATATTCCTTATGGTTACCTAAACTCCTAAGTTTCCAAACGTCATCAGACCCATGGAAGATCACCCAAGCTAAACTCTTCTAGATGCAGAGTATCACCCTAGTGTGCTCCATGCTCTGGATAATGCTAAAACTGCCAGCATTGTAACAGGTTTAATGCAGAAATCTTGGAAATCTCACTAGAGGTTATGCTGTTTCAAGAATGCAAATGAACATGTCTTATAATTGTGATGAGACCAACTGCTCCATCATGTAATAAACAGACTCTGCAACTCAAATATTCTTTTTTCTTTAATATAGCTATAATTGAACAATACATTTATGGATATTTTCAGTTTCTGGGGGCCACTGGGTATGTAATAAACTACATACAGAAAAACACATACTCTGCTGAACTCTACCATCCTGAGATTCATGTACTCTGACACTACATTTGGTCCTATTTCACTCAAAACTATGCTTATGAGTACCAATGTTTTGTTCCCTAAAAGGATTTTCATGTAGAAACATAGGCAAATGCCAGAGCAAGTTAAATATTTGCCCATATACAAAATTGTTTTATTGGTCATAGCTACTACTCTGAAATTTGTAAAGTCACCATAACAATTCCAAAGCAAGTTTATGTTTACACATTCACAGACTCTGGTTTTGACTGTGTAAAAATCCAGCAAGTATTTGATGCTAAATAAAACCAGAAATCTGCAGCATCAGTAACACGACAAGAAAGGTACCTACACTTTTCCTTCCAGACCAAGCAAAAGTACATGGTGAAAGGAGATTGTTTGTTACTACTAAAATACATTTTTATTGCTCTGTCTCTTGTCTTTTGACAGATTAAGCTCCCAGCTTTACAGACACTTGAGCATAAGTGTCAATGCTATGTTGGGGCCTGGTACTTCTAGTTGCAAGTACTCCCCCAGACTACAAACTCAGACTTAAATTGGGTCTGTACATGTAGCTAAGTCACTAAAGGATGCTAAGCAGCAGCCCATCTGATATTTCGAGGAGGCTGAGCAATGACAATGTAATATTAATTACAATTTAACTTTCCTCTTAATGAGTACAATCGTCGATGGAAAGACAGCCAGGGCTCCAAGCAGAGACAAGGGGAAGCTTGGACTCACAGGCAAGGACCGGAATGGTGACAGAGACCTCTGGTGGGAAGCAGGAGGGCCACACTCTGCTGGAACAGAGTCATCAGCTAGTTCTGCAAGCTGCTTGTTTGCTGACCAGAGCTCTCCCATCTGTAAACGTGAAACTCTTATGCACAGGATAAATAATCAGTAAACAGTCCATGTTACTTGCTTGATTTTGTTGGATATGACTAGCTGTTCTAAAACATCTCGGGAACGATCTGCAAAAGAAACAAGGAATTTCTGGTTACTCACTCAGAACATATGTAGGTGGTGTTTAGGAATTGGGTACACAACACAGCAAAGTAATTAAATTATTTATGTTGCTATTGCAATATCACACTTCAGATATACCTGTACTAAACCAAAACCACTTGGTTGTTTCTCCAATCACCTAACTGTAAAGCATCACTAACAACAGAACTTAAAAAACCCAGTACTGTCCTCCATTCCATTGTTTCTTGAATGGATGCTGTCCCACACTTTTGCAACAGAGTAGGAGATTAAGATGCCAACATTCTTCTGAAGTCTTTGGGTCTGCATCAGTATGCTAAGGGAAGGAAAAGAAAGGAAACAAAAAACCCAATTTCCATACCAACAAAAAAATCCCCTCTCTGAAGGTTGCCATATTTCAAATCAAAATTCTCACCTGGCATTGAAAACCTCAGTGTGTGATTGTTATTTTATCTACTAAGTTATTATTTGCTTGGGATCATTTACAAAGCATAGTGTGCTTTTCCAGAGAGCATGGAGGTACAATCAGCAATCACTCATCTTACTGCCTGCATGGTTTGACCCACCTGTTATCAGTGGGCATCCATGGAACAGAAAAATGTGGATCTTGGGACAAGAGGTAAGGACTGCTTCCACAGCAACATCAGTCAGGTGGACACAGCGCTCCATGTGGATCTCCTGTTAGGAAAGTAGCAGCAACAAACACCTGTCAGAGCAGCCACAGTTTTAGAGGCAGAGCTTTCCTTTGCCCAATCAGTTTCAGAGATGCCCACCCAGAAGGAATTATGACCTACTACTCCTCTGTGCATTGACCCCAGCTGTGGTCCTGTGCAGGCCATGAAAATACCCTCAGGAAAAATAAGACAGTTTTTCTATGAAGGGTGAAAACTAAAACATAAACCTGAGTTTTCCCAACTTTAGATATGATTCAAGACAACTGAGAAAATTATTCAAACAGATTCCACAGTGTTTGAGTCCCATCAGTTTTCCTATGACACACATTGTCCTAGCAATCTGTTGTCCTGGAGAACAGAACCCAGACTGAATTCTGGTGTTTCCCAAAGCAGGCAGGATTCAGGAGTCACGGTGTACCTGGCATGAGATCACTGTCTATAAATGTGCACTTTGGTGATATGAAATGGAGGTATGAGGATTGTGACACAGACAAGGAAAAGAGTTACACAGAAGAAGACATTGTAGCAAACACCTTCATATTCTTGACTACATTTCATTTTATTCTACTTGTAAAACATAAACTGTTTAAGAAATTTATACTGAGCGAACACAACTTCATGTGTTAAACATTGTCACTCCACACAAAACTGTTACATTTTGCCTTATTAAAAGTGCAGAGACTTTGTGAGAATTAGAGATTTACCCATGCAGTGGTGCTAACTGATTTCTTTAACTCATGAAGTTATCCACACTACAAATTCTGCCTTAGTGTTCAACAGACTCAAGAAGTAACTCCAAAGAAATCAAGGGTAAAAGTTAAGCATTCATTTGCATCCATTATATAGCTCTGTCAAACAACATGAGTTAAAGTAAGCAACTACATGCAAGAGAAGGAAACTCATTTTGAAAAGACTGAGGTTATCAAAAAAAGCTGCTCTGGGGCACTGCTACAGAGATACAGAAAATATTCAGTTCATAACCAAGATCAGGGTGAGTGTGTACACAAACAAAGGCCAAGAAGTCAGTCAATAAAAACCCTCCCTCAGAAGTAATGCTGATAAGCATAATTTTAAAGTGCAGGTATTTGCTTTTGCTCATCCCTTTGTTATTAGGTTATATAAGTTACCTTTAAGTTCTTTGAACATGTCCCACTCACTAGTGCCACAACACCATCGTCTGTTACCTGGAGAAAAAACCACAGTGGATTAAAGATCAAGTTGTTCAAGCACAGCTGTTTGGGTGGGAAATTATGTTATTCACTTCCTGCACTCAGTGAATATGCTTAACATTACAGTATTTTCTTCCCAACTAAGCTTGTAGAGAAAATTATCCAAGTGGGGTTTTTTTCATTCTGTTAAACACAGTTTCACTTTCCTGCCACGTGCTCCAGCCTGGCTTTCTACTCAGATGTTTCCCACAGTGTAACTGCTGTTTCTGCAGCTTCCTTGTCTCATTTAACAGTAGGTACACTGCTATGGTCAGAGCCCAGCACTTCTAATTTAAAAGGTTTAAAGCATTTCTGCTTTACTTAGACCAATTTTTCTCTTGTTTTCAGGACCTCTGGACATGTTCCTGAAGAAAGTTTCTTGGGTTGGGACAGAAAAGTAATCATAGCAGAAAGGTAAAAGAAATTTCTTTTGATACCCTACTTGTGGAAAATTTGAAAGAAGAAGAATATCATCTAAAATAAGAACCTGCTATGTGTTTGCAAGATCTGACGCTTCATTATGATGCTCAATACTGGACTCACAGTCGACACAATTACTGACCATCACCATCAACTGAACACTACACTTACTGCAGAAACTCCTTTCCCTCACTTCATTATCTCACTGTAATTATGAAGGATGTTACATTATTGCCTCTGCAATTATTTTCCCCTTCTCATGCTAAATACTGTTGTTAAATCCTCTTCCCTGCCATTTCTGACATTTCAAATGTCATTCTTTCAGTGCTGACTCTAACATAACTAAAGCACACTGACTCTTGAACTAGAACCAATTGTGGAGTGTTTACCTCTACAAGGGACTTACATTGTTCGACATCCTATATTGCTATTATTATTAGTGCTATTATTATTACCATCAGTTTCTCCTAACTGAGAGCAGACAATAATCTGTCCACAATTCTGCTTTCTTTAAATGAAGTATTTTGGATTACTTTACAACTTGAAGAAAATGACTGCACTAAATAAAGACACTGACAAAAAAAATTCTCCAATAGAGATTTAATAGATTTTTATAAAGTTTTATCTTTGGTCCACAATACATACTGTAACACCATAATGTGTATTCTTCTGGTTACCAAGATGCAAAATGTACCTTTCTTTTCATTGAGAGGAGGAAATTGGAAGTAAACTGTGGTCCTAAATCTTGTCAAAAGTAGAGCTAAAAAGATCCCCTTTGAATTTTATCGTGACAGTCTTACAAATAAACAAACCAAAGTCAATTAGCCAATTCCCACCAGAGTCACCTGAGTAGATGAAAAGTCCACACTGTGAAGAAATTTGCAGTTTTTTCCAAGTGCCTGCAGAGATGCATCCATGATGCCTGAACAGCTGCCTAAGTTCACAATTTGCAGGAACTGGCAGTTGAGTGCAAGAGCAAGAACTCCACTGTCAGTGATATCACAGCACCTTTTGAAAGATGCTTCACACAAGTAAGGGCAGGACAAGGCCAGTGCTATGACACCTGCCAAGGAAACACAGCAAGTGAAATAGTTATTAATTTCTTAACATAACCACCATGCTGAGTCCAGAGGCTCTGCAACAAGTTTTGAGGAAGGAATAACTAAGATAAAGTGGAAAATACAATCACCATAGCATAGTTTTACAGAAACAGCACGGGAGTAACCTGATAGCTCCCTCCAAAGATAATCAGTGCTCCAGACCTCCCATTTACACCACTGAAGAGACTTTTAATTAGTATTAGTGTGGGGATTTTTAAAGCAATAGTTACCCTAAATATTTTTTGCAAGTAACTCCAGTCTAACAAAAAAAATAAACCAGAAATAAAATCCCAGTTCCCTGTGCACAAATAACATACCTTCTGAAGTGATTCCAAATCTGTTTTCCTTGCAAGAATTTAAGTTGATTTTTTTCAGCTGCTTGCAGTTATAAAGCTGCAATAATGCATTATCTGAAATATCACAGTCTCGGAGGTCTAGAGACTCCACAGCAGGGTGCAGTACCTGTAATGAAAACCTACCATTTCAGTCAAGCCATGGTATACCAGCAAACATGCATATTTCTATCTAAAATACTTGTAATAATAGACATCAAATAGAATTTTTCACTAGAGGATGGGGTTACCAGTCCTTGGAACTAAAAACTCTAAAGAAAATATGGTATATTTGCTGCAACAGTTCATCTCCTACAGCTTGAATGTTCAGTTTCTACGATCACATATAGAGTAGGAATACATTAACACTACTGTGTAAACACTGGAAATATTATCTTGATGGTAGAGTTGCTACCACTGGTGCTTCTACCAGCACAGAGATGTTTACCAAGGATAATATCCTCACTAGCACAACTCTGGTGGCAGAAATCTGGAGCAAAACAAAAATACTGATTGTGACCAAAACTTACATCTGAGTGTAATATTTGAAAGATATCTTGCCTCAGAGTATTTTTCTCACCTACACACACACACACACACACACTCTTTTGCTCACAAACAAGCAATCTCATTATTATACCATGAGGAGATATCAAATTCTCATTAAATAGGCTCTTCCACTCCCACAAGACCATAGGTTGGAGTTTTTGTGAAATCCTCCCCAAGAGGACATTTATTATGAAAGTTAGACCCAAAGTAATGGAAGGCCTCAGATTTTCATAACAATTGCCATGTACTCCCTTCTGTTTGTCATTCCCTTCCTTAACTCACGAGGATAAAAGCATAAATTTCCAGGCACCAGCAAAGATAACAGCACATCTGCCAGGCTTGTTAAAGGCTTGGTCCTTTTTCAGGTTCACCACTCTTAACAGGCACAATGAAATACTACAAGAAATACTGTTTTTCTGTTTAGCAAATACATAAGATGCTAAAATATTTACTAACAAAGTCAAATAAGCCTTTTGAAAAACAAGAAAATAAAAGCAAAAGCTTATAGTAGG
The DNA here is from genome assembly GCF_000695815.1 of Acanthisitta chloris. Lineage (NCBI taxonomy): Eukaryota > Metazoa > Chordata > Aves > Passeriformes > Acanthisittidae > Acanthisitta > Acanthisitta chloris. The sequence continues at coordinate 14,698 of NW_008680802.1, forward strand.
TTACAATTGCAATCTTTTGGCAAAATGAATGGCAGACCTCAGACAGCTCTGACAGCTTCTTGTCCCCAACTGCCATAAGCCTTTAATATGTCTCTTTACAACACAAAACTACCAACAGAATCCACGAGACACTTGTGAGTAGTTTTCACAAGATAGCGTTCAGTTCTTATTTCACTCATATCTCTGAGTTCATATCTAAGGAACTGAAGCAGGCAAGCTCAGAGATGATGTGTTTAAAGCCAAAGTGACCATCAACGTTTATTCAAGCAGCTCTCCCTGACTGGTGGCTTTCTTTCACAATTCTGAATTGCCTAAGAAAACAAAAGTCACCAAACTGCTGGTTTTGAAGCCATGTGAGAAATTGTATGAGGGGAAGAGGGATAATGTATGTCAGCTGGTCACATGGACATCAACTATCACTGAAGGGAAAATGGTTTTAATTTACTTGTCACTACAAACATAATCTTATTACTACTGATACGGGACTATTAACATTGTGAAGTGTAAGAAATGGACAGAGTCAGCAGGCTCAGATTTCTCTCACGGAAACAGTTTTAGTTCACTTCATCCCTGTGTATTAACTATCACAGACAGTACAGTTTTGAGTGGGTTCTTACCTCACTGATATTTGAATCTGTTATTTGCCCTTGCCTACTCATTAATTTAATCAGTTTATCCTTTATGTTGGGTGGCAATGACTTAATATCTGCAGCATATCTGGAAAGGTTCTTTGTCAAACACTGAAGGCATCTGAAATACAGGAAAGTTAGAGTACAGTCACAAATAGGCATTATATACTAGAACTAGCACAAGCAAGCCATAAAATGTCATCTTCTGCACCTACCTACAGTGTCTTCAAACCTTCTCAGTTCCAGCTGCTCCATGCTACCACCAATTCAACTGTTGCCCTTTGGGGTCAATCAGCTGATCCTTCTGTGAAAGTGCTCCCCAGACAACTGTAGGCAAAAATCAGCCTCTACTTTCCCTGCCCAACCCCCCTGACCAAATGAATTTTCTGGTAGCACATTCACAAGCTTTAAAGAAAAAACCCTTTCACCATTTAAACTCCACTTGGTAAGCAGTAAAATCTTTAGCTGGGACAGCTAGTTCCAGAGGAGAAACACCTCTCTTTCAGCTCAGTTAAAGACATTAAGGAGATATTTTCATTGTAGCATTTTGTTCACTGTCTAGTTTGTAAGCACTCAAATGAATTTTCTGGTAGCACATTCACAAGCTTTAAAGAAAAAACCCTTTCACCATTTAAACTCCACTTGGTAAGCAGTAAAATCTTTAGCTGGGACAGCTAGTTCCAGAGGAGAAACACCTCTCTTTCAGCTCAGTTAAAGACATTAAGGAGATATTTTCATTGTAGCATTTTGTTCACTGTCTAGTTTGTAAGCACTCTTTTAATATCAATCGTACTGTGTAAGCCTGTGTTCAACCCTTTTCTATTTGTGCTTAAAACTAGATCTGACCACAGAGGATTGTGACTCGAGGCAGAAAATTTTATGTATTAGCAGGGTCCAAGAAATCTGAGATCAACAAGCTCATAGTCCTACAAAGTAGATTAGGCAAATAAAAAACCAAGCAAACACATGGAAAACATAATATACAAGAGATAGTGAACATTAAAAGGTATTTGGAAAGCCTCATCAACGACGGTTCTACAAGAAATTAAGCTGGATGGGGAGGAAGGTTCTCACACAGTTAATTGAAATTCCATCACAATCAGAAACACTGATTAGTTTGACTCAGTATAGCCAATTTCTCTTTAACAGCAGCATTTTAGGCCTCCACATATTTTTTCATTGAAATAATTTATCAGCCTGAAGGAAACAGGCTGATTATCCACTGGGCTAGATTTTAGAACTAACAATAGTGCCAACACATACTGCATTTTCTACACATAAACACCCTGCTCTCTGGGCAGCTTTTGTGTTAGAGTCAAAATTGCTTCCCTGTTCCAAGTAACCACATACTGGAACATGACTTACACAGTTTCCATCATGAGAAACTACAAAATAAATCTCAAAGACACACAGGGCTTACGTATTTATCAAAAAAAAAGAAAGGACTAAGTAGAAATAAATATTAATAGGCCTACTAAAATCACAGAAGGCTGGGTAACGCTCTGAGCCAAGATTTGAAATCCTAGAATTTTTTCTGCGGGATTGCAAGAAAAAGGGATCATTTCAGTCAGAATACATTAAGAGACTCTAGATGGAACAGAGCTTTTAGGGAAAAAACACTAAGAACTTTACTTAAGCAACACAAAACAGAGAGATCAATATTATCCATATATATAGGGAACAGTACCCAGGTGGAACAGTTGAAATAATGCTTTTCAAGGTCAAGTATACAGAAGAATATTTACTTTTGCAATACTGAGTACCACAGAATGACACCAATCATGCAATCCTATTTTTTAAGACTTCTAAGACACTTTAATGTATCACAGAATACATCAAATATTAATGTTCCAACCTCTGCAACTCTGAATCACAGGCTTACTGCAACACCAGAGGCAATTCCTGGCAAGTGTTTCTGGAGAGCTTCTAAGCATCCTGAGCACACTGACCTTCAGAACAATCACCCCTCACTAACATGCTAGATGACAACTACTGGTCCTTAAAGAAGGAACTGCAACTCTCTGAAGGGAGATTTTACTATCAAAACCCAAAGTCTTGAGGCAAATGAGGAACATAAACTAGAGTGAAGCTAATCAACACCCAGAGATAAGTGAAAAGGTACCACTTTGTTGTCTGGGAAATGCCAAAACTTTCAGAAGCCTTGCACTAGAGCAGAACTAAAATGAAGGGAGTTGAAATGGAGGAGGAAGGATAACTCCCCACTGACCCCTTGTGCTTAGAAACCTAATGTAAGTCACATAAATGATGGAAGTGCTTTGAATTGGAGATTCTATTATCTATCAATCTACCTGAATTACATTCTTTAGGCCAACTGTTCTTTTCACATCCTATCCAAAATGTTGAAAGAAAACATTATTGTCCTACAAAACATTTTGCTTTTGTAGAATCAGCATTTTCCCATTAACTCTCCCTGACCTTAGATGAGTTACTGTAACTACACAGTATTTCTCTCTACTGCAGTTGGCATCTAAACTTTTATGGGATCTGGATACAGAGAGCAATGATTCAGATTGGTAAGTAAAGACTGTAATGTATTCGCCTGCAGACAGATGTTGTCCCAGTCTAACTTAATGAAAGAAACTATGAATCCTGTTTTTCATGGACAGGGAAAATTGAGTAGTGCCTTACTCCTGCAAAGACCTGACAAAAAACCATTCCATCTTGCAAACCCACCAACAGCTTTTTCCCTGCTCCACATTATCAGACTTGTTACAGCAGCTGTTTATAGTTCAGAGTTGTCTATGAAGTGTCAAATGGCAGAGTCATTTGTTCCAAATGTGTCATGAGGTGCAGAACAGAAAAGGCATATGATCTTTAGTTAACCTTAAGGCCTTATGACAGAATACATACATATATTTCTAATATACAAAACAGAAATTAGATCTTCATGGCTAATTGTTCTACAAATATTCTAACTTACATCAAGGTGAAGCTTACACTAAGTTATGTCACATGACACAGAATAGCAGAACAGATGTTAGAAGTGGAACACATCAGAAGATGAAATTAACTAGGAGAACAAAGATAGGTTTAATAGCACATAACAAAGTAGATACATCTTCCTGCATTCTTTGGGAATATATAATTTATATTCATAATAAAACCGTAAAAGGCAGCTCTGTTTTAAAACTGATGTTCTACCTCTCTTCTCAGTTTCTGTACCCATCTGCAAATGTTCTGATGCCTTTGTAAGACCTTAATTTTCCAAGGCAGTGGCATGTTAGGTAACGCATTAGTCTGCAATAGGCTGATCCCGTTACACAAGAGCTATCATCAGTCACACATGGAGCGACCAAACCTAGGCAACACATACTCTTGTAATGCATTACATGTGTAGCACACTTTCTTTACCATGTGGGATCTAATTAAAACACCTTTAAATCTAATGTTTCATTTGTATTGCTCTAAGTCCGATTTTTGACAGCAAAAACTCCCTTTGTTGTGATCTCATGTCTGAGCACGAACAAGGCATCTTAAAATGCCTGCCAGGATTGAGAGATTTGTAACACAGCCTCCCTAAAGTATGTCAGCTAAAGCTGTTATCTGTCCCAGCTACCCCCTCCACCTCTCTAGCAAATGTTGTTGCTGCCAAGCACCCACACTACTTGTCAGGCCCTGCAACTCCTGCACTGTCAGTTTTCAACCAAACAGAATTATGTAAACTGACTACAAATTTGGCACATGGTGGCCTTAAAACTGCATCAGCTGGGCCTGTATGTGCAGGTTGGTCATTGCTCATCCTGGGAACAGTAACCTCAGGAAACAGAGGCTAATATAAGATATAGCTTGAGAAAAAAAAAAAGAAAAGAATGTTTTTTAAATATTTCCAATATGATGCTCTTATGTGTGTGACCTCAGAAGTGCTAATTACCTTTTGAGGCAGGGGGCAAAGGCCATCAAGTAGCAGACAAGCAGAGCAGCAGAAACACCTTAATAAATGCACTTTCTGTTAGGTTTTGGAGACCTTAAACATAATGACCTCATTAAAAGGACTACTCCACACACTAATAGACAAGGTTTGGGGTTTAGTTTCTGTTGTAAGTTCTGCTAGTTAAACAATAAGCCCAAGGGTTAGCATAAGTAAGAAGCTTAAAGTGCAGTCTGGCATAAACAGACGGCCATCACCTGATTGGCATTAAGTCAAGAAACAAGACACTGAATTACACACATTTGTTAAAAAGTTGTGTAATTATTAGTTTCGAGTATTAGTCTTACTGGAATAATAATTATATCATAAGTACATTATAACAGGCTGCAGCAGTACTAATAAAGTAGTGTAAAAAATTAGCAATCAATCAAAAGTAGGAACTGTTTTAGTATAAGCCCTACCGTACAGATAGACAGAAATTACTAGGTTTAAGATCTAAGGTTAAGCATGCAGTGTAATTGAAATGCTAGGGCCTGCACAACAGGCCCAAGCCAGAGCTGACTTATAGATGAATCCTGTACTCCCTGTGAACAGTGCTTCTTTGTGTTGGCTAACTAGACCACTTGAAGCATAACATAGATGCAGACAACCTTTGCATAGGCTCTATATCTGTCCTAGGCCATGCTGTCTGGAAGATATCTTATAGATGACCCTTGTATAGACTATATATCTGCCTAAGGCCATGGTGCCTTCTGCAAAATATCTTAAGAGATAACTTTGGTACTGGCTATATCATTGCCCACAAAGTATTACCAAGGTCATGCCCTGTCTATAATATATCTTAGCAAACTCCTCCACCCGTGTCCTGGGCTCTGGCCAAGCCCATGCCTTGGTCAGAGGGGAGAACCACCAGCCGTTATCTGCACAAACAATAAGAAACTGCAAGTTATTTTTTGCTTGCTAGTTTGGTCTGTAAAGGCTGGACCCTCTTGCAGCGACTTTGGACACCTCACCTAGAGGTGGACACACTGAGTAGGACTTCCCAGTTGCTGGGAAAGGCTCTCCAAACCTTCACTGCAACCAGGGGCTCCCCAGTCACTGCGGATCTGGATGATGATAAAGTGTTAGGGCAAGTGGTGATGTGTCTTTCTTAATCACTATTCTTTCCTGTATGTAGTAATGATTAGGTGCATTACCTTGCTTATGGTCTTTGTTGTTTGTGCTGTTTGTATTAGAGCTTAGTAAACTAATCTTATATGTAAATACATTATTCATTTTTCCATAATCTTAAAACACCAATAGTAAAATAAGTCTATTCTTTTCGTTGGTGTCGGTGTTACTTCTGTTGCCCCCATCAATTGGCAGAACAGCAATACACATCTGAAATATCACTAATGTGGTCATTACACACCACCCTAACCAAATGTAAAATCCAGAGGCTGCAAATTCCACACCCACTCTGACTCCCCAATCACTTTTTACTGTGCCTTCCTCATTCTGTCTCTGAACTTCTCAGCTGCAGTGTGAGCTGTAAAGCATCCAAATGCCACCAAATGCCAGCAAATTAAACTCATTCCAATTAAAAACTCTAAGGAAAACAAAATATGAAGTCTCTATAATCTGAAGGGTAGCACAGATTTAAGCAATGACAGCAGCAAGATTTCAAGTGTGGAAGCACAGTGTAGTAAGGACAACTTTAGCAGGTCACTGCAGAAGACATTGTGAGGAGGAGACAGTGATTTCAAGTACAATCCAGGCAGAGTTTAACCCAGGCCTTCCCTGCAGAGACCTGTGTGTCAGCATGAGCAACCACTGTAAACCTGAGCACACACCATGATCACCTTCAACCAGCTCCTGCAGAGATGTGCAAGAATTCAGTGCCCTCACGGCACCACGGCGACTGCTGCATGAACTTGGCTGACTGACTAACAGAGAAGGCTGTACTAGGCTCTGTCTCAGTATATGTTGATTACACCATCCACATTCTTTGTCTTGAGATTTAACAGTTTATCTATACACAACATTCTTTTACTTGACTGCAGAAACGAAGAATAACTGTTTAATTCTAAAAAAAGTCTTATTGAAGCTCGAAGGGCCACAAGTGTGAACCTCCTCACAGGCAGGATCTGTGCAACGTGCTGATCAGCGTGAAGGAGCCTGTCTCGCACTGCCACAGCCCAGGGCCTCAGCACCAGGAGGGACATAAGACTGCTGTCACATTTACTACTGCTACTACTCTTTACCTAATAAACCAGCTAACTGGCCTTGAGAGCCCATGCCCTTCCTACTGAGGTCCTAAATGAACCAACACCTCCTTGGTGCAAAACAACACTCCCTTTAGCTAGGGTGAGTCACTAGGGTGAGTCAAACAGACTTTCTGAGCCTTTAGGGGGGCTACACGTGCACCCATCATGTTCCTCCTCTGTGATGGATGTCCATTGAGGCACGTGGATGGGCCGCAGCACTTTTTCATCCTACAAGGGCACACACTTCAGTCATGTACTAAACATGTGTTTATCATGACACCTACATTCTGGCCACTGGGTAAATGAACTTTTCTGGCAGTTCATCCGGAAAGGAGGCAGATTGTCATCACATACTGTAGTACATTAAAAAAAGTTGTATATAAAAACTTAATACAAATTTAAGATTTTTTTCCCCCTTGAAGATACTAAGGGGTTAATGCAGCCATGCTTGAATAGGGACCTGTGAATCCAAACTAACTACTTAGTTCAAATTTGCAGAAAATTCTCCAAAACCAACACAGATACATGGAAAGCAATGTGAGCTATGTCAAGTCTCCTAGTTATATTTAACTGTCTCTTGCCACAGAGTATTACCTTTAACTTGAATGAAAATATTATTAAGATTAATTGCATTATTTTTGGAAAGCTGGTTGATATGCTTAGAGTACTGAGGACCCAGTATTACTGATCTGAAGTTTAAACAATTAATCATTCAGATTGTAAACGTTTTCACAGTTATTCTACTTTACAGGAAACTATAAAACACTTATTGACTATACCAATAGGGCAACTATAATCTTATCTTCAGTGTTTAAAGAGAAGAATAAAAATCTACGACTAACTGTACTCTTTGATAGCTTTTTTGTCTGCCAAATGAAATATTTTATCCCTATGCTGTCTCTAACTCCCTCTTAAACACAAAGAATTTGACATAAGGAAAAACTTAAAACACCATTCACTGGAGTCAGTGGTGAAGCCAGGGATCCCCAACCATTCCTTCACAGCCTGATCTGTCAGGGATCATCCTGTTACCTGCCTGCCAAGCACTGTTGTTCCCATGAAACCCTGTCATTCCTGTCAAACCCTGTCACCTGTCCTGTAACTCTGCCCAAACTGTCACCTCACCTGCAGCTCCTGAACTCTGACAAGCCCTGTCACCTCCCTGCCTCCCCATCAAGCTCTGTCACCCGGCCAAACCGTCACCTCTGACAAATCCTGTCACTTCTCCTGTAGCTCCTGAACTCTCCCCAGCCCCGTCACCTCCCCTGCCACTACTGCCAGTCGCTTCACCTCTGACAAAACCTGTCTCCTCTCCTATAGCTTCCAACCTCTGATAAACCCTGTTACCTCTCCTATAGCTCTTGAACTCTCCCAAGCCCTGTCACCTCCCCTGCCACCACTACCAGTTGCTGTCACCTCTCCTGCAGCCCCTGAACCCTCCCAAGCCTTGTCACCTCCCCTGCCACCACTACCAGTTGCTGTCACCTCTCCTTCAACTCCTGACATCTCCCAAGACATCTCACCT
>NW_008680803.1:0-820 GCF_000695815.1 Acanthisitta chloris
ACTGGGTCACTCATCCACCCCCAGTGGGTGCTCACTGCTGCCCACTGCTTCAGCAAATACAGGTAAGGAGGAACAGAGAACAAGGATGTCACAAAGCTCTGGCTGGTGCCCAGTCCAGGACAGGGAAAGCTGCACTGCTGCAGCCTGTGGCTCTGCTCCCCCTCACTCTCTCTCTCCATCTGCCTCCCAGGGACATCTCCAAGTGGCAGGTGGTGATTGGGGCCACCGACCTGGCCCATCTGGGCCCCGAGGCTCAGGTGCGTAGGGTCCAGAGGCTCCTGGTACACCCACACTATTTGGCTGCCACGGGGAGCAACAACCTTGCCTTGGTGAAGCTGGACCAGCCTGTAGAGTGCAGCGACTACATCCAGCTGGGCTGTGTGCCTGACGCCTCGAAGAAAGTGATGCAGCTCAGACAGTGCTACATCGCAGGCTGGGGAGGCACCTCGGCCAGAGGTGAGTGCCCAGACAGGACTCACCCCTGAGGGCTACCTGGGCACCCCGGGAACACGGCTTGGGCTTCCAACAGCAGGGGCCAGAGCAGAGGCAGCTGTAGAACTTGTCCCTCTGTGCCCCAGAGCCGACAGCAGGGACACAGCAGGACGAGGATGCTCCAGGGGCAAAGCCAAGCCCTGGGGAAGGGGAGGGCAGGGGGCCCCGAGCTGCTGGGGGCTCACTGCTCTCTGTGCCTACAGCTCACCGCCCAGGGCCGGTGCTGCAGGAGGCCAAGGTGCGTCTGATGGATCTGCAGCTCTGTAACAGCAGCCACTGGTATGCAAGGGCCATCACCTCCCACAGTCTGTGTGCTGGGTAACCGGGG
>NW_008680803.1:967-1635 GCF_000695815.1 Acanthisitta chloris
CTGTGTGCTGGGTCCCCGCGGGGCGGCGCCGACACCTGCCAGGTAGGAGTGAGCCAGGAGAGCTCAGCACAGGGACCCCCAAGCCCCAGAGACAGCCTGGCATGGGCTGGGGCTGCCCAGTCACACTCCCAGTCCTGGGTGTCTGCTGCTGGGGCTCTGCTGTCCTTCCCCATCCATGTGTCCCATGTCCCATACCTGTCGTCCCCTTCCCCATCCACAGGTCCTGTCCCACGTCCCATATCTGCCCTACCCCACGCACAGGTCCCTGCCCCATTGTCCTCAGGGCCTGGCACTGTGCCACAAAGCCCACCCAGACCTCCTGCAGCCCCAAGGTGTGGATGTGGCCCTGCCACAGTACCCAGAGCCCCTGAGCCCTCTCTCCTGCCTACAGGGTGACAGCGGGGCTCCCCTCGTCTGCAAGGACAGCACAGCTGACTCCTTCTGGCTCGTGGGAATTGCCAACTGGGCAAAGGACTGTTCTGGACTCAAACGGCCTGGGATCTACACCTCCACCCAGCCCTACCTGGACTGGATCCTGCAGCACACAGAATTGCTCCCCCCAGTAATCGCTCTTCCAACGCCAGAGCCAAGCTACACCTCGTGCCCAGGGGAGCTTCCAAGGCCAACGCCAGAGCCAAGCTACACCTTGTCCCCTGGGGAGCTTCCAA
>NW_008680804.1:0-464 GCF_000695815.1 Acanthisitta chloris
ACAGATCAGCAGGTGAGGATTTTTGGGAGAAATTGGGGGGGAAAGGATTTGGGGGGAGAAAGGAAAGGATTTGGCAGTGGGAAAGGAGGATTTTTGAAAGGAAAGGAAGGAATTGGGAGGGAAAGGAGGATTTTAGGGAGGATTTTTTTGGGGAAAGGAGCACGGAGGAGGTAAAAACCAGGGAATCTGGTGGATTTTTGGAGCCCTGGTCCCATTTCCAACCATTCCCTCCTCAGGTACAATATTCCCCCTCGGCCTTCGGAGCCTCATTCCAGCCAGGATGAATCCTCGTCCGGAGGCATCAGCAGCCACGAGAGCACCATGGAGCGCCACAAATCCGGTAGGGAATGCCAGGGAACCCCGGGAAGAACTTCCCAGGGAATCCTAGGAGGTTGTGCCAGCAGTTCCAAACCCTCTGGATCCATTGCAGAACCTCTTTGGCACATCCCAGCCCAGTCTCGGCT
>NW_008680804.1:535-874 GCF_000695815.1 Acanthisitta chloris
GAGTGGATTTTCCAAGGAATTTCAGCCTCTAGGGCAAGGTGTGTTGTTCCCATCAGGGAGATCCACAGTATTCCAGTCATTCCAGCACCAACACCTTATCCAGCAACGCTTCCAGCGGCCACAGCGACTGGTTGGACGCTCCGGATCCCGCGGGATCCGACGCGGAGCCGATGGCCAAGGGAGGGGGAGGAGGAGGAGAATCCAACGACAGCGGCATCGATGCCGTTCCCAAACCTTCCCAGCCTTCAGCCCACAAGATTCCCAACTCCAAGAGGGATTCCTCCCCGCCCGGAGGGACTGGGAAGAGCCTCCGGCACAAGGCAGGAAATGTTGGGAATG
>NW_008680804.1:901-1187 GCF_000695815.1 Acanthisitta chloris
TTATCCCCGTGTTCCTTTCCCTGCGTTGTCCTCTTTCTGTGAGAAAATTCCTTATGGAGATTCCCACTTTTCCAGCGGTTCTGGCTCCAGGGGGAGCTGCTGTGAGACCCCCCGGGGTCCTTCCCAAGGAGCTGCTTCCCATTCCCAGCTCTCGGCGTCCGTTCCCAAATCCTTCTTCTCCAAGCAGAGCGGCAGGAACAAACAGGCACAGGGATGGAAGAGGCCGGAGGAGGGGCAGGATCCCAAAAAGTGAGGGGAAGGAGCCAACAAAATGGGATGGGGAGCC
>NW_008680805.1:0-5598 GCF_000695815.1 Acanthisitta chloris
CCTACAGCTCCCTCAGCTCCCCCATCTCGCCCAGCTCCCCCATCTCGCCCAGCTCTCTCAGCTTCCCCAGCTCCCCCAGCTCCCCCAGCTCCCCCAGCTCCCCCAGCTCCCCCAGCTCCCCCAGCTCCCTCAGCTCCCCCAGCTCCGCCAGCTCCGCCAGCTCCTGCAGCTTGCCCAGCTCGCCCAGCAGAGGCTGTTTCCCCTTTCCTTTCCATGTTACAACCTAGCAAAGCTTCACCACCCAGCCCTGAGACTCCACAAATCTGAAGGCAGGGCTAAAGCACCCTTTGTGCCTGTGCCCAACCCTCAGCTGCTCCCTGGAAAAGTTAGGAATTAAACTGACCTGCGTAGTGTCAGATCTCTGTTAGTCACTGAGCTGGGCAACACCAAGGGGCTCTTCCTCAGCAAAGTTTTCCAACCAGAGTAGAACACCCAGGATTTCACAGCATTTTCCTGAATCCACGGGGCTGCTCACCTTCCAGGCCTTTCCAAAGGAGTGTTACCTTTGCAAAGGGAGTGCCATCATTGCTGCTCCCTGCGATGTTGTGCTGTACACAGTCTGGAGGTGTGAAGGACCTCCAGCCCACTCCAGTGTGCTCCAGCACAGTCCCTGTGGAGCTCTCCAAGCATTCCTGGCCCCTGGAGCTGTGCAGTTTGCTGGGTACCTGAGCTCTCTGGGCAACTCGCTGCCCAACTGATGTGACCCTGTGTGAACTGGCAGGGACAGACTCCCCCAGAGGGTGTAGGTTCTTTTCCTTCTTAATTCTGTTTTGCACAATACAGAGTTCTTGGGGGTTTTATCCCCATCCTCACTTCTTGTGCTGCTCGCCCAATGAAGCAGCTCCTTAGGAACACTTATCCACTGGCTGAGGTATAGTATCATAGTATGTTAAGGGGTTGGAATGGACCTTAGAGATCATCCAGCCCCAACCCCTGCCCTGGGCAGGGACACCTCCCACCAGAGCAGGTTGCTCAAGGCTTTAGCCAATCTGACTTGGAACACTGCCAGGGTTGGGGCAGCCACAGCCTCCCTGGGCAACCTGTGCCAGTGTCTCACCACCCTCACAGGGAAAACTTCTTCCTGAGATCTCATCTAAATTTCCATCTGTCCATTTATCCCCATTCTTCCTTGTCCTATCACTGCACTTCCTAACCAAGAGTCTTCCCTGGAGCCCCTTCAGCTCCTGGCAGGTTGCTCTGAGGTCTCCACACAACCTTCTCTTCTCCAGGCTGAACAGCCTCAACTCTCTAAGCCTGTCCTTGTAGGGAAGGTGCTCTTGTCCTCTTCTCAGCTTTGTGGCCTCCTCTGGCCTTGCTGCAACAGTTCCATGTCCTTCTGCTGTTGAGGACACCAGAACTGTGTGCAGCACTCCAGGTGGGTCTCACAGAAGCAGAGTAGAGGGGGAGAATCACCTCCTGCAAGTTTCCAGCTCAAGCACTGAGCTATATTGATGGATCTTCTCCAAAATCAGAGTGCAGAAGGAGCTTCAGGAGCTTGATTTCTCCCCTCAATACTCTGTCCATTACGGAGGTCTCCCACTGAAGAGCCATCCCAAAAGGGGATGCTGGAGGACTCTGCTGGTGTGTGCCCACAGCCCTGGGGCTCACAGCTGTGTGTTTCTAACCAGCTGCACCCTGTGTCCCCCAACAGGTTCGGCAGCTGGAGAGGAGCATCGGCCTCAAAGACTTGGCCATGGCAGAGATGGAGGAGAAGATCCGCAACATGGAAGCTTCCACCTACGATGGAGTTTTCATTTGGAAGATAACGGAATTTGCCAGGAAGCGTCAGGAGGCGATCACAGGTCGCTCTCCTGCCATCTTCTCTCCAGGTGTGCAAAGTCCCCACAGCCTTCTGTGTCTTAGCTGGTTGTGAGGTTTGTGGAGGGTCCTCCTCCAGGGAGATGCTGCCAAGGCCAGGTTGGATGGGGCTTGGAGCAACCTGGACTAGTGGAAAGTGTCCCTGCCCATGGCAAGGGGTTGGACTAGATGACCCTTATGGCTCCTTCCAGTCCAAATTGTTCCATGATTCTATACTGGCCATCAGATGTGGTGCTGTTCTGTTCCCCTTTCCCCCTGGAGCCTGAACCCCTTGGTTTTCATATTGTGGTCACCGAAGCTGCTGCTGGCAGAGAGAATTTCTGCTTTCAGCAAAACCTCTTTAGTGTCTCAGAGTGGAGATTGCGACCCCTCGAGCTCTGGAACAACTCTGCATAACCTTTTAGTTAGAATGAAAATGCCACAGAGAAACCATAAAATCTGCAGTAAAATGGTTAAGGAAGGGTGGAAATACATATTACAGCCCCAGAAATGTGTTTGTAATACCAAAAGTGTGACTGTGCAAGAGACAAACCGTACCTACAGAAGTGGTTGAGTGTCTGTCTGGGGAAGAGACTAAGCACTGAGACTGTGGGCAGCAGGTTAGGATCTGTTGTTTGCTGGGAAAGCACTTCCCAGGTGTGAGCTGTAAGGTGAAACCAGCTGCTCCCACAGTTCCCTTGTCCAGTGGAAGCTTCCCTTGCACCAGAATGGTTGGGGAGGGGAGTTGAGGTTTGCTGAGCAGGAATCACTCTGGTCCAGGAGTGCTGGAGAGCTTTTCACATTGTCCAAAGCTGGCACAGCCCTTCAGCCATGCCTGTGCCCCCAGGCTGTGGGACAGCAGCTGTGGCTGAACCATGAGAGAGAGGCAAATGAGTTTTAAAAACTACTTTAAAATCTGTTTTGTGGGTGAAGGCTGTTCTGAGCCCTTTCTCTGAAAGAAAAGAGGATTTCCCTTCTTGACTGGCACTGAATGGCTGGTGAAAATGCATGTGCAGTTAGCAGTTCCTTCTCCAAGGTAGCAACAGCTGTGGAAAAACCCTTCTCCATCCCCATTGGGGAGGCAGCACTTCCTTCCCTTTCCCAAGGCCCACAAATCCACTTTAAATCCGCTTGGTTTGACTTAGAGAGGACCTTAATTCTTGCATCCTGTCCCTCTCCTGCACCTGTCCTTGTCCAGAGGATATGAGCTGGAGGGAGACACTGGGTAGAGCTGATCTGTGCCCTGCCCATGGGTGTCTCAGCTCCCTGTGCCAAGCTCAGGGGCTCCTCGGGGCCCTCCAGCAGTTGATGCGTCTGAGGTCCTGGAACGGGGTGGGGTTTGGTGCTCCCGTTTGGAGAATCAAGTCATCTACAGGAGGGATGTGAGTATGGGAGTGAGCCCAAGGGAGGGAAAGGGGAGCTCTGTCTGTCCAGGTGTTTGCTCAGCCATGCTCTGAGTGCATGACTCACCTCAGAACCCAGCTTGTGGTTCTGCTGCCTCTTCCCTGCTGCTGGCAGGGAAGTGCTTTCCCAAGCTGGTTTCAGTTTACTGCTCACGCCTGGAAAAGTGCATTTAAACTCCATCCCATGCCAGGTAGACTATCAGGGCAGTGGTGGTAGGGGCTTGGGGCTTTTATATACTGTTTCATCAAAGGAAAAAACCACTCTGTGGGCCACCAGGCTGTTGGTTGTGTTCCTGGTCGGTCTCTGCAGTCTGTTAATGCCAATCCTGTGCGTGGCCAGAGGGACTGGAGATGAGGGTTGTCTCTACCTGACACGGGCTGCTGCAAAAGGCAGGACTAGGTTTTTTTCTCTTCCAAGTGAAAGTACAGGCCTGGTTTCCTCCAGGAGTTCATTGTGTCATTATACAGGAGATCCTCATTCCTGGTGGGATTTTGGCTGAGAAAATCAGGCTGAGAAACAAAGGTTTCTTGTGGAAGTTGGTCTTTTGGCTTAGGGAGTGAAGCAGATAGAGCAGTGCTGTTCAGTCTGGGAAGAGAGGGCTGAGAGGAGAGAGGTGCAGGCTGTGGATGTGGTGAAAAAGGGACATGGCTGTCATGGTTTGGTTTGCATTTAAATGTACAGGTAAAGGTGAGGAAATAGCAGCTGAAATGGCTGTTAAAGAGAAGGAAGTGTAGTTACTGCTCACTGTGCTGTGAGGACACGATTGCCACGGGGTTTGGCAAAGGGCAGAATCTTGAGTTCAGAAGGGCAAATTGCACAAGAACGGTTTGTTCAGGGCCTGACCCAGGACAAAGCAAAGCTCTGCAGCCATCAAATCCAGGGCAGCAGCTTCCTGGGCTCTTGCTCTGCTCCTGCTGCACTTTGCCCTTGCCCAGGCCAGGGGGAAACAGGACGTGCACCTACTTGATCCCTTTCCCTGGATACTCCCACTGCTCTGGAGCCATCCTTCCTCCCATTCCCTGCTGGATTTTACATCCACAGGGTGACAGGACTGCTGAGAAGCCCCAGGAGGGCAGTGGGGATGTGCTGCTTGAGCTGGAAAAGGGGCCATCTGCCCTGAGAGCCACTGGGTGATGCAGTTGGAGAGGAAGGAGCAGAGGAGTGGAGTGCCCAGAGAGATGCAGTGACAGAGCCCTGATCTCTTGCTCCTCACCCTGTGGAAGAGCACAGTGTCTCTGCTATTCCTACTCTGCCTGCTGGGAAAAGTGCCTGAGTCCTGCAGTAAAACACTGTCTGTGATGTCTGATCTCTGGCCAGCCTGAGGCACAGCTCTGTGCCCTGCAGGGGGTGGGTTGTGGCAGGGCCCCTTCCAAACTGTGACCCCACATGGGTCTGGTGTCACAACTCAGACATTCCTGGGGTTGCTGGAGGAGAGCACCTGAGCTCCCACCCCAGCCATGCCCAGGCCATGGAGCAGATGGGATCCAATTGGAACTGAAGTTCACCTGAGCCCCATCCTGACCAGAGGCACCAGCTCACAGCAGGGGCAGTGGGTACTGAGGGTGCTCTGTCCCCAGCCTGCTGCTTTTTGGGGGGGTTGTTCCTGCTCACAGTGTCACTGCCATGAACCACAGCTCCTTCAGCACTGGGGTGAGGGGAATCACCCAGCCCCGGGGCAGAGCTCCAGCTGTGGGGGAATCCCTGGGGGAGTGGCAGTGCCTGCTCTGTGCACAGCTGTGTCTGGCCAGGCCTTGGGCTTTCCACAGCCCCTCTGTGGTACAGGTATTTTAAGCCCCAGACCTGGCTACTCCTGAGTTCCAGTGTTCAGAGCCCTCAGAGGGATCTGCTGGTGCCATGCCATGCCAGGTTGGGCCCTCACTCTGCTGTTTGTCACCTCTCTGGCAGCTTTCTACACCAGCAAGTATGGCTACAAGATGTGTCTGCGTGTGTACCTGAACGGGGACGGCACCGGGCGTGGGACACACCTCTCCTTGTTCTTTGTGGTGATGAAGGGACCTAACGATGCGCTGCTGCGGTGGCCCTTCAACCAGAAGGTGGGTCTGCTGTGCCCAGCCTTGGGCCTCTGATTTGGCACCCACTCAAGCTCCTTAGCACTGTCACTCTGGCTCACTTGGCAAGGAGAAGGAGGAAGGACTGTGTTCACTCTCCTGGGGTTTCCCCAGGTGTGCTGAGAGCTCTGGGTGTGTTGTGGGGCAGGAGGGTGACACAGGGTGTTCAGAGCTGCTGCAGGGGTTGGGGACAAGGGAAGGCTGTGGTGACCTCAGAGCCCATGGGGCAGTGGGTGCTCACTCGGCATCAGATCCCAGCTCCTGAGAGCTGCATGGCTGTGGGACACGTGGAGGCTGAGCGGGCACACATGGATGCAGGGAGTGGGCA
>NW_008680805.1:5733-11357 GCF_000695815.1 Acanthisitta chloris
CAAGGTGTAGGTCTTCAGTCAGTCTCACAGCCCTGTGCTATCACAGGGAAGTGTCTAGGGGCAGGTAGGATGTGGGAATGTCTCTGTAGGATGTCACTGAGGTGATGTCTTCCACTCAGAGGCATTTCTGTGACTCGCAGGTGCACAGGGTGCTGTGTTGGTACCTGCACATGTCATTTTTCCATTCTGTATCAATGGAAAAATTCAGTACATTTTTGGTCTCTCTTCCTGCAAACATATAACAAGTATGAGTTTGCTCTTAATGTAGTGTTTAGGAAGCTACAGACAGACACAAGGACACCAAACAGGATTCAGAAGTCCATCAGCAGAGCAGGTTTTCACTGAGTACACAGGTACAGAACATGGTCACGTTATCTACACTGCAGAAAAAGAATATTGCATGGTCATCCTGCACTCCTTCTTACATCTGCTATGAAGATAAAAACATCAATTAAACTCTCTGGAGGAATTGTGGGAGGCAGATGTTTAATTTGTTGTTAACATGACATGAGTACTTGTATTCTTGGTAACAAACTGCCTATGTGGATTATTCACATAGACACACCATTTCACAGAGTCACAGGATGGGTCAGGTTGGAAGGGACCACCTCCCTGCTCAAGCAGGTCCATCCCAGAGCACATGGCTCAGGATTGCATCCAGATGGTTCTGGAATATCTCTGGTGGGGAAGAATCCACAACCTCTCCGGGCAGTCTGTTCACTGCTCAATGACTGCACAGGGAACAAGTTCTTCCTTGTGTTCAGGTAGAACTTCCTGTGCATCAGTTTTTGCTGTTACCTCTTGTTTTTTTTTATTTCCACAAGTGAGAAAAGTCTAGCTTCTTTCACCTCAAAGTTTCTTAACAATCTGTGCTATTAACACATATGACACATTCACTGACACATCAAAAGGATAAATATTGCAATGGCAAAACCAGTGAGGGGTTAGAAGTCTAAATAGATTTAATCAAGCTGAATGCTGAGCTTTCATGTGCTTTTCATTCAGCCACTCCCTTATGTTTCCCCTTTCCCCACAGGTCACCCTGATGCTCCTGGACCAGAACAACCGTGAGCACATCATTGACGCCTTCCGTCCCGATGTGACGTCCTCGTCCTTCCAGCGGCCTGTGACAGAGATGAACATTGCCAGTGGCTGTCCCCTCTTCTGCCCTGTCTCCATCATGGAAGCCAAGAACTCCTACGTGCGGGACGATGCCATCTTTATTAAAGCCATCGTTGATCTCACAGGCCTCTAACCCTCCTCACCTCGGAGCAGTGAGCGTGGAGCCAGCCCTGCCCGGGGTATCCCCCCTTGTGCTGCCCCTCAGGCAGCTGTGGGAGCAAGGAGGGGGCTCAGAGCTGAAGGAGAAAAGCCCTTCCTGAAAAGGGACCTTCGCTCTGGGTGGAAACGAGGAGTGTGTTAGGAACCCTCTCCCCTGAGGGGAGGTTTGGGTGGACGCCGGCAGGCTGCAGGTTAGGGAAGATTTCCTGCAGGGACTTGGGTGTCTGAACTGCTGCTGTCTGGGCTCCCAGTGGAAACCAGTGCAGCTGTTGCTCTACCAGTTTAGTGTGCATCTGCAGCACTCTGGAGTAAAACAAGGGATTGCCCTGCCCAAGCTCCACCTCTGTGGATTTTGGCTTGGCCATCTAGAACTTCCTTCTGAGACCTCCATGTTCCTGGCAGCTGTGTGCTGTGGGGCGCTGTGGCTCAGCACTGCTGGCTGCTCTGTGCCACAGGGGACAGGGAGGGTGCATGGCAGCCACAGTGCAGTGTGGGCAAGAGAGGTATGGACTGGTCTGATGCTGGTTTGATACAGTGGATGTCTTTGGAGCATGCTGACTGCAGCTGAGGGCAGGGGAGCAATGCCCTGAGTCTAGCCTATGATGGGTGGTGTGTGCTGGGAGCATGGGGTGGGGCAGGAGATGCTGTTCCCAGGAGGGTATGTGGGGCAGCACCAGGGGTGCCTGTAGGAAAAGAAGTGAATCTGCTGTGGAAACTGTCTGTCCTGTGCTGGGAGAGGAGTGTGATGGTGCAGATCCTGAGAGCTCCAGGCCCTGACGCCCTCTGTCTGCCTGTGCCAAGCAGCACTGGGCAGGGTGGGGGCTGTGGTCTGAGCTGGCTGCCCTCCCACTGTGGGGCAGCTGCACCAGTCTTCCCGGGGCTCTCGCTGCTGCCAAGCTCCACTGCCACGTCTGTCTGTCTGGGCACTGTCACCGCCGGTGCTGGCACTGATGGACAGGGCACATCTGTCTGCCCATGCAGTGAGTGCTGCTGGCCACACGGGCCTGCCTGCCACCAGCGCCAGCTGTCCCAGCCTGTGTCTGGCCTCGGCGCAGTGGGACAGCTGGTTCCTGGCACCCTGTAGCCCTTCCTCTGCTCTGCCATGTGTTGAGCCTGCAGACACCTGGGTTGGACCTGGGGGCTGGAGAAATCAGTGAAGTGTGCTGTCCTTTCTGTCCCTGGGCTCCTTCCCTCTGGGCAGTATGTGTTCAGCACCCATAAGGTCTCTCGGTTGCCACATCCCTGCGTGGTGCTGGCTGGTCCCTCTGAAGCTGTTTGTTCTGGCTATGGGTAACAGCCAGGATGGACTCAAGCCTTTGCTGCCTCCTGCCTGTTTTTCCTGCACCCCTATCAGCAGGCAAATGTGCTCCAGGAGATGTTTTGTTGGTGCAGGAGCCAGCTGTGAACCCCCCTGCAATGGTCCAGGGCCCTTGCCAGCTTCTGTGCTGCTCCTCTGGGCAGTGAGGCTGGAGTGTGCTCTCCCTCCTCCATGGCCACCATGGAGCAGGGGCTATGCTGGGCCTGGAGGCTGCAGGGGAGGAATTCTCAAAGCCCCCCACTACCAGTATCTCCTGCCTGGTGCCCAGTTCAGGCCACAGAGCCTGCTTGTGATCTTCTCCCACCTCGGCTCTAGCACAGCCACCCTGGCAGGGCCTGGAGTGCCGTCAGGCGAAGGGCTGTGACCCAGCAGGGAGCTCTGCGGGGTCTGGCAGTTCCTCCCATGCTCTGGCACTGCCTGGCCCTGCACCTGGGGTGGTTTGTGATGTCCCTGGGGAGCTTAGAAGTGCCTGATGTCCTCCAGACAGAGCTGGACCTTGACCCAAGCTGAACCTGCACTCAGGGCTGCTGTGCTAGCCAGGGGCTCTCCCTGCCTGCACATGGGTTCTGGGATCACCTTTGAGATCTCTTTGCAGTCTCCATGTAGATCTTCTCACACCTACGTGTGCAGGGACTGGGGGCAGACTCAGCCTCTGCTGTTGGAGGAGGAGGAGGAAGACAGGAGCCTGTGCCAGCACAGGCAGGCGGAGAAAGGAGGCAGGACCCTTCCTTCCTGGAAGTCCCATCCAGCCTGTCCCAAGGGACAGATCAAGCCCTGTGTAGCTGCTCTCACCCTGTGCCTTTGCTAGGATAACTCTTCCTCCTGAGCCTGAGAGCTCTGCTCCCACCCACAGCAGCTCCCCAGGGAGGCTCCCAACCCCACAGAGGCTAGGAAAGGCCTGGGAAGGGAGATGAAGGTCGGATCTGCTGAGTGGTTGAGAATTGTGTTATGTTGTGGGGAGCTTGTTATGAGTTGATGTAAATGTCTTTGTTCCTGGGGGGGCTCTGACCAAGTAGTGCCAGAGGTGGCTGTGGAGACACTCCCACCCCCACCCTCCCCAACTGGTGGGGTCTGGGCTGCTTTTGGGGTGGGAGCTGATCTTCCTGCCACAGCACATCTGGAAGGTTGGTGGGAGAGTCCATGCTGCAAGCAGAGCTCAGGCTGAGCCCTTCCAGCCTGTGGTGGAGCTGTGGGGTTGCTGCTGGTGAGGCACAGCCTAGGCAGGGCCTGGCAGGTGAGCCTCTGCCCTGGGAATCTTTCCCCACCCTGGAGGTTCTGTCCTGTCACCCAGAGCTCAGGCTGCAGCTCCAGAGCTGGTGATGCTGTCTGGGTCTTTTTTGGGCAGCTCTGAGCTGGCAGCAGGAGTTGTGCCCATGTGCTGTGGGCAGGGGTCCAGCCCCTTGCTGGGCACAGCTCTGCCAGCTTGGCTGCCACATGGACAGACACTTGGCACAAGCCACTGCTGCACTGTTGTGGGGTTTTTCCTTTTTTTTCCCCTTTTGACCACACCTGACACTGTGAACTAATTTTTTTCCCTTGAGGATGTAGTATGGTCAGAGCCACTAATAAAAGCTGTTTGAACAACAGTGTTGTGTATGGTCCATGGGGCACTGGGAAGCAGCAGCCTGGTGGCCACTGTGTCCAGGAGACAAACATAAGAAACACCCATGGGGGCTCAACTCCTGGAAGCCCCCAGACCCACTTTATACTAGGGCAGCTACTGCACAGCAAGACGCAAAAGGCTGTGAGGGGACAGTGGAATTGAAGCTCAGGATGCTGCTGCTGCACAGGAATGTCAACCAGCAGTATAGGGCTCTCTGCTTACCTGCTCCATGCCTGTCAGTGCTTGGAAGGAACAAATCCAGAAGGGATCCAGTCCCTGTCCTGGTGCCTGCTGCACTCAGCAGAGCAGCACAGGGGAAAACAAGCTCACATTGCAGAGATGCTTTAATAGTGTATTTATTCATCGCCGGAGTGAAGAGCAAAACTCGGTACAAACAACCCCTCAGTGCCTCACTCCCTGCTGCACCAAGCCATGGGCGGAGAGTTCACAGTCTGGGGGAGCAGAAGGAGGAGGAGGAGGGAGAGGCTGTTCCTTCGCTGGGTGACTGGACAGAGCAGGAGGTGGAGCCTGCACACACACAGTCCAAGGAACCCCTCAGTCAGTGACAGAAAACCTGAGTACGGGGGATTTGGATGAAGCTGGAGGACAGCAGGACGTGGGGACCAACCCTCCTGCCACAGGGGCTGCTAAGGTCATCAGTGCCATCAGGACAGTAGCTGCCACCTCCATCAGGCCCATCTGCACCCCCAGGCTGTGAGCAGCACAGCCCCAGGCAGATCCCAAAATGCCTCCCCCAGCCCCTGCCTGGGCTGCAGCTCTCTCCCAGCCCCACTCCCAGGAGCAACACCAGTTCCTGGGGCCCCATCCAGGCCAGGTCAATTAATTTTAGACTCCGAGATTTGGATACCTGCTGGAGAGAGAAGCTTCAGGGACAGCCAATGAACATCACTGAGTTCATACCCACCCCAAGTGATGGCCCTGCCACCTGCAGGGTCCCAGGGGAGCTGACCCCCACCCACGTGGGTCAGCCCTGGGGATACGGAGCTTATTCAGCTGTCACTGCAGGCAGGAGGGTCTGTCCCAGGCCCCTGCAGGTGAATGAATACCTGCAGCATCCAAAGGGTGCCTACACCTATTCACAGAGAACATACCAAGAGAACCTAAAGTGCGACGATGTGAGCAGTGTGGGAGGGAGGTGAGGAAGAGCCCATTCAGACACCCCCAAGGGTGCCCTGGGAAGGGACAGCAGATCCCTCACAATAAATACATTCCCAATCCATAGCTTATTGAAGGGCTACTCAGCAGAGGAAGACAGAGGCAAAGCCAGCACCATGTTACCACCAGCCCTCCTTGCTCTTGAGTCTGGAAACTGGCAATATCAACATGTAGTTGCCAACAAGACATGGACAGGCCCTGGCAGCATCCCCAAGGGACAACCAGATCCCCAGCCATACTTCCTGC
>NW_008680805.1:11428-24334 GCF_000695815.1 Acanthisitta chloris
GCTTAGGACAAACAGGCATAACTATATCACCGCTGAGTCCTGCAGTAAGGCAGCGCAGTGCCACGGCTCTGCCAAGCGCGCTGCGGGCAGCGGCTGCTGGCGCAGCTCGGCACGCCCCTGCTCACACCCACCCTACTGGGGACGTGCCCAGCGTCCTCCGAGCCCAGAGCATGCCCAGAGAGCTGTGCCCAAGCAGCAGCACTGGTGAGAAGCTGTGGGGAGCCCACCCTGCAGTGACCAGCTCAGGCGCTGCCCATGGGCCCAGCACAGGTCCTGGCTCTCACGTCCTGTCTTTGAAGCAGATGCTCCAAGGAGGAGGCGGTTCACGCTGCCGGGGCCCCTCCTGGCTCAACCATGGGATTCGTGTGCCCAGAGCTCGGCTCTGTGCAGGACTCAGAGCTCTGCGAGCTCCAGAAGAGGTGCTGCAGTGAGGAAGCTGCAGGAGCAGGTGTACCTGGGTTCAGCTTTTCTGGTTCATGAGCCAGGAGAAGAGCAGTTTCCTGGGCTGGGGCCTCCTGGCCTGCCGGATGCGCACAGCGCGCGGGGACCGCCACACCTTGATGGTGGTGTCGTCGCTGGCTGTCAGCAGCAGCTCCTGCTCCACTGGGCTGAATGCCACCGAGTTCACCACATTGTCGTGCTGCAGCTTGGCCAGGCAGACGTTATAGTGCCGGTCCCAGATGTAGCCATGACGATCCTCTGCCCCACTGTGGCAGAGAGACACTGGTCAGGGCGTCACACTGGTCAGGGCGTCACACCAGCAGCCCCAACACCCTGCTGCTCTCACCCCGTTCTTCTGCAGGGATAGGGGCAGAGGGTGTCCCAGCCCCTGTCTCCATGAGCACAAGCAGCTCCCTCCAGGATCCACAGCCCCTTCACCTCGCCCCACAGCACCTGCAGCCCCCAAGAAGGGCATTTGCCACCCACCACCAAACATGCCACAGCCCGAGATTTCAGAATGTTATGGGTTTGAATGGACCTTAGAGACCATCTAGCCCCAACCCCTGCCCTGGGTAGGGAAAACTCCCACTAGACCAGGTTGCTCAAGGCTTTATCCAACCTGGCTTTGAACACTGCCCCCTTTCCTCAGAGATTTCCAGCAGGACCAGGGCAGACATCCTTTATCACACCCTCCAGTTGTCCGTTTGCTCTTTCCAACCCCATTCCCTGCTCTGCTCCCAACTCTCCAGGAGTGTCATGCTGGCTCCAGGTGTTCTGCAGTGACAGCCCCAGGATCCTGCCCACCCCCTGGGCACACACCTGGCCACGAAGTCCCTGCTGACATCGAGGAAGATGAAGAAGCACTCCTCGTTGGGTGTGTATGCGCGGTGCGCGCGCAGCGCTCGCTTCACCTCCTTCATTGTCTTCAGGTCGAACACATGCAGGTCGATCTCCTCTGCTATGGGGGGAGGCTGCATGGGGTCCGAGATGACACAGTCCCGCGGCCAAGCTCGGCTGTTCACGTACAAGTACCTTGGGGAGGGCAGAGAGGGGTTACCTGTGCCACACTGCACACGGCAAAGCACACAGAGGGCCCGGACAGAGACTGAGCCCGCAGCCCACCTCACTGCAATCCAAGGGAACAGTCTGCTGGCCATGTTTGGAAAGGGCCACCACAACTGAAAGGTGGCTCTAGGGGTCAGGTCATGCCTTTCTAAATCCCCTTAAAACCATCTTGAGGGATGAGGGTGTCTTGTGAGTAGCAGGTGAAGGGGGGGATTCTGCCTAAGTCCCCACCTGCAGTGCTGCCTCCAGCTCTGGGGCACCAACAAAGGATGCAGAGCTGCTGGAGCAAGTCCAGAACAGGCCACAGAGATACTCTGAGGGCTGGTGCACCTCTGCCATGGAGACAGGCTGGGAGAGCTGGGGGTGTTCAGTCTGGGGAAGAGAAGGCTCAGGGGAGCCTAAAGAGGCTCCAAGAGAGCTGCAGAGGGACTTGGGACAAGGGCCTGGAGTGACAGGACAAGGGGGAATGGCTTCCCACTGCCAGAGGGCAGGGACAGATGGATATTGGGAAGGAATTCTTCCCTGTGAGGGTGGTGAGACACTGGCACAGGTTGCCCAGAGAAGCTGTGGCTGCTCCATCCCTGGAAATGTTCCAGGCCAGGTTGGATGGGGCTTGGAGCAACCTGGGCTGGTGGAAGGTGTTTCTGCCCATGGCAGGGAGGTGGGAACTACATGGTTTTTGATGCCCCTTCCAACCCAAACCATTCCGGGGTTCTACAGGTGATCTGCCTCAGGAACAGCACACACTGGTGTGTGCAGCTCCTTCACTCTCACAGGGCCTGATCCTGTCCTGAGCTGGCTCAGGAACACATTCCTGTCACGATCGGGGGCAATGTTCAGCTGTAACACACCATCAGCACCAGGATGACAGGCACCTGCTCCACCCACCACAGTCACTTCTCCTCCTGGTCCCCCCCCCAGAGCCCACCAACCCTGCCAGCCCCCACACTCACCGGTGGTCAGGGGAGAGGCCCATGCCAATGATGTGCCCATGGATGTCGATGACATGATCCAGGGAGTCAAAGAACTCATCCGAGCGCCTCTCCTCCCCCAGCACCGGCCCTGCGGTCGTCATCTGATGGGGCAGGATCCTTTTAATCCCTGTGGGACACAAAGCAGAGCGAAGAGGTTCCACAGGATACTGCCAGCAGACAGCATGGAGTCCCCAGGCTTTGGGAAGGAGCTTCCCTTGGTGCTGCTAAGAAAGGAGAACAGGCTCACTGACAAGGGCTGGAACTGAGCTGGTGTCCCTGCTGGGCTCCTTTGAGCTCTACCAGTGGGCTTTTGGCCAGGATCTCCAGGAGTGATGCACTGGCACATTCAACCTCAGACAGATGCCCAGTGCCTGTGGGTACAGCCACACCTCGCCCCAGCCTGACTCTGAAGCACACGGAAGCTGTGCTGGCTGGGGAGGCACATTGGTAGCAGAAAGGTTTTTCCCCCTCAATGAATCCCTGGGCTGGGTCCATTCTCTGCACTGTTCAGCCTGGAGGAGCCCAGCAGATGCACTGTCCAAGCACAGGTCAGCCCCAGAAAGCTCCCAAGAGCAGAGGTTTAAACCAAAGCTGGGCTCAAAGGCTTTGTAGCTTCTGAATTTCCTGACTAAAGGAGACACATGTGCTGGGACAAACTCTGTCCCCTTCCAGCTCTGCACAGAGGTCCCAAGCATAAACCATCCCCAATGGGATCCTGGAGCACCCCTGTGAGCCCCAGTGGTCCTAGGCATACATAAGCTTCATCCTCCCAGACCAGAAGGAGCTGGAAGATGGCCTGACCCATCCCACTGCCCCTCCAAAGGAATTGCTGCCAACACCCTTGATTTTATCCCCCTCCTGCAGCCCCAAAAGACAGGAGTGACACTCTAAGTCCAAGGCCACCCCCAACATCCTTAGCCTTCAAGACAGGACTGGTGTTCTTCCACTCCACTGGCACTGCTCACCACCATCTCCATCCTCACTTCCACAGCACCACACTCTCAGTTCCAAACATAGGCACACCCGAGCCAGCAGGACAGGGCACTCTGCTTGCCACCAGCAAGAGGAACAGGACCTCAGGGACCTCAGGCTGCAGCACAGCCAGGTGAGCACAGAGAACTCCTGCACCCCCTGGGGCCACAGATCAGCACACCAGGGCTGGTTCTGCACACAGACCAGGGGCACACACGACACAGCAGTGACTCATGGGGGACAGAAGCTCAGCCAGCGTCTGGCCCCGAGCACACTGTGCCACGGGCACTGGCCACCAGCCAGGGAGTCACAGAGTTCAAAGGCATCAAACAAACCCCTTGGCCATGGGAGGCTGAGCAGGAATTCGGGAGTCCAAAGGCTCTGTCTCAATGTGTGGCAGGTCCCACTCTGTGAGGAGGCCTAGGCTCAACCTCGGGGATGGAGGTGCAGGCCTGGCTCAGCCCAGAGAATCCAGGCACAGCCCAGGAGATCCAGGCACAGCCCCAGCTCAGCCCAGGGGACCCAAGCACAGCCATGGGGATCCAAGTTTAGACCCAGCTTCGTCCAGAGGATCCAGGCACAGCCCCAGCTCAGCCCAGGGGATCCAAGCACAGACCCAGCTCAGGCCAGGGATACAGGCATGGCCAAGGTCCACCACAGCTGTCTGCAGACCTGGCCATGAGTTAGAGCACAGAGCTCACTCAGTCCAGGTCATGTTCCTAACTGAGGTGGGAGAGTGACTCTTCCCCAAGTTGCCTCCAGTTCTGGAAACTGCCTCCCCCTGCCTAACTGGGCTGTACTGGTGTGGGACTGAGTCACGCCAAGGTCAGGAGAGCCTGCAGCAGGGAAGCAAGGCTGTAATTGTGCAAGCAGTGAAAAGAACTCAAACTGTGTGGCTTCACAGAAGAGTCTTGCCTATGAGCAGTGTCTCCCCCATATTTCTGATCCTTCCCTCTCTGCCTGCTTTAGTGTGTTTTGGAGAAGGAGCCAGACTACCTGCTCCTGCTCCCCACTGCACTGACATCCTGTAAGTTCAGACTCTACTAGTCCCAGTGCCTCAACAAGAGAGCCCCAGGTGAGCAAGGGACACCCTAATCCAGAACAAGGCCACTGGCAGTGCCATTGCCAGGGCTGTGCTGCACCCACAGCCCCTTGTACCCCCCTGAGCAAGGATGCTGCAAGCTGAGCAAGGATGCTGCAAGCTGCCTGGCATCGCTAACTACAGAAACACCACCTGGGGCAGCCAGTAACCCACTATGAAACCCCGCAGTCCCAAGGCAGGAGGGTCCCACTGTCTCACTGGGGCTCAAAGCCCATGTGATGGAGGTTGGTCCCATCCTGGACAGAGGGCAGGCAGGGAAGAGGCAGGGGCAGGCAGGGCATTCAGAGCTGGGAGCACTGTGCAAATGCCACATGAACTCCATGCTGCTCAGACCAGTCTTGCCCTGATAGCCTCTCCATCCCCACAAGAGAACAGGACTGAGACCCCTCCACACACCCACAGAGGCAAAATAGGGCAAGCACTACCCTGGCAGCAGCAAAACAACCCTCAGACAAGTGCTTGTGAGGTGGAACCCCTTCAGTGACAGGGGCCTCTCAAAAAAACCTGTATCCAGAGTCCAGAACCCTGAGCAAACTGCAGCTCACACCTCACAGGTGAGCAGCAGACAGACCAGGTGTCTCCCAACCCAACCCAAATCCCAGAGCACAGCTGGGATTTGGGTCTCTCCCAGCCCAAATCCAGAGTACAGCTGCAGCCCAGGGAGGCTCAGACCCAGCCTTACCTATCTGGTGTGGGGAGTAGGTGAGGCATCCCGTGGTGAAGATCAAATACTTTATCTTGCTGTTGCTGTTGGTGGGGAGCAGGTTTGGCTCGGGGCGTTTAGTTCTGTTGCGCACGAACAGCTCAGCCACCTTTGTCTCCAGCTCGGTGTCGCTCAAGGCAGGTCCCACTCGCCCCTCCAGGATATCATCGAAGAGCTGCTGCAGCCCCTGCTGCGCTGGCACACCCCCAGCCCCCTGTCCTGCCTGCACCTCCCCAGCCTGCCGGGGCTGGGCCTCCTCCTCCTCGCTCTCACTGCCGAGGTCGAACACTGGGCAGGAGGAGGAAGCTGCCAGCTGCTCCTCGTAGTCCAGGAGTAGGTCTGGGCAATCGTAGCGGCTGCAGTCGGCCACCATCACAGTCCGGATGGTGCTGGCATTCAGGTTCTGAATTTTGAACAGTCTCTTCACTACGTTCATATTTTCAGACTCGATGCCCTGCAAGCAGAGAGGAGAAGTGAGCAGGAACACATGTCACTCCCACAGCTCAAACCCTGAGCTGGCACAGGGACATTGGCCACCAACAACCCCTTCACACTCTGTGTGTCTCCTGACAGGAGACATGGCCCAAGGCGATCCAACTCTGCTGAGCTCCTGCCTACTGTGGATGGACACACACTGGGACAAAACGTTCCTGCAGGCAGGCAGCAGTGGAGCTGGGAAGCACAGAATCTGACCAGGCAGCTCTGTGGCCAACCAGCCTGACCTCATCAGCTGGTGCTACCCAGTGCTTTACAGTGCTGGGCAAGAGCTGGATCCGATCCTTGTGATTCCCTTCCATAGAATCATCAGGGTTGGAGGAGACCTCTAGGATCATCAATTCCAACCTTTCATCTGTCACTGCTGTAACCCCTAAACCCTTAAACATATCTTCCAGAGCCAGGTTCATATGTCTCTTTAACACCTCCAGAGATGATGACTCCACCACCTCCCTGGGCAAACTATTCCAGTGCCTGACCACCCTGACAAGGAAAGCATTTATCCTAATATCTAATCTGAATCTCCATTGTCTCTTCCAGCTCAGGATACTCTGCATTCTATTATCTACAAGAATTTCAGGCACAGGCCTCTGTGATAAGCATGACTTGGGATCCCTCTGGTCCACAGCAGCACTGGCAGAAACTCACCCTGTGCTCCTGGAGACTGCCAGTACCCCTCAGCAGGACCAGCCTGCTATCTGCTCCAGACACACACAGCAGGTCCCTCTCTGCCTCACCGCTCATGCTGTGCCCGTGCTCCCACAGCCCTGCCATGGGCAGGTCCTTCCTGGCCTCTCAGATTTGGAAAGGTTAATGCTGCAGGGTCAGTGCAGCACAGAGATGTGGCTTTGGGAAGGGTCTCTGCCACCAGAGGGTTTCACCTAGGGTCTGTATCATGTTAAAAACACAAAACATGAGGATGTACAGCTGTGACATTGAGACAGAGTCAAAACATGGAAGAGGAACACAGCTGAGCAGCCTAGGTGCCACAGAATGGAGGAGCAGTCTGAGCCCAGCACACACAGCTCTCCAGGTCTCACCATGGCATCAGAGGCAGCACCTGTCCCAAGGAACCTCAGCTGGGCTCAGGCAGAGCTGAGCGCAGCCTCCAGCTGCCTCTGGCTCTCGGGAACAAAGCCCTGAGCTGGCAAGAGACAGAAGGGCCATTGCTGGGACACATGCCAGGCTACTGCCAGCCCAGGCCCAACTTCAGACTGACAGGGACCTCTGCAACCCTGCAGTTGGGCAATGCATGCTCTGGGGGACTGCAGTTAAGTCCTAATTAATGGGCAAGAGTTAATGGGATGTGAGGGCAGTTAGAATATTGCAGTGGGTACCACAACACTGAGTGTGGAGAAGCCTCACGCAAGGGTTGCCTCGAGCTCAGGATCCTGAGGGCAAGTCAGAGGAGACAAACAGGGAGGACAGGAGGACTGGGCCATCCTTGCCTGCAGCCTTCCCTCCCCCAGGAGGCAGCAGGAAGCTGCACAGCCTGTGGAGCTGGAAGGAAGCTCACCTGGAACGCGTTGTTCAGCCACAGCACCGAGCAGGAGGTTACGCGCCCAATGCGATGCAGATTGCCCGAGATCAGGTTGGTTTCATTCAGCCAACAGCCAAACACGTCGTAGGGTTTGTTCCTCACCCTGGAAAGCAGCGTGAAGTTCTCTGGAAGGGAGAGGAAACATGAGTGTGAGGTGATGGCTCCCAGCCAGGGCTCTGGAGAAGTGCAGGACAGGGGAAGTGGACTTGGGTCTGGCAGAAAAAGCGCTGAGGCAGCACTGCCAATCTCCATCCAGTTCCCACTCCCTGCTGTGGAGACAGAGCATCTCTCCCTTCTAGAGATGTGTGGGGAGAGCCTGCACAAGGGAAACTGAAACAACATGGCAGCCACAGATCCAGAGCAGAGAGCAGTGCAGCCTCCCAGTCCTTCCCTGAGTAGGGCCCACGGCAGCCCCTGGGGACAAGGACGAGTCAAACTCAGACAGACTTTCACTCCCACGCCTGGAGCTTGGGGCCTTTCTGTGCACTCCTGAGTCCTGGCACAGTGGGACTGTGGCACAGAGAGAGTGAGAGATAACACAGCGGGGATTAGCCACAACAGAGCTGCAGCAGGATCAGAGACTCTGGTGACAGCACCTCAGAATACCACATGAGACCTCAGGGTGGGACTAGAGCCACAAAGATGCTCCAAGGGCTGAATCCAGCAACTCTGCCAAGGAACCAGGCTGGGAGAGCTGGGAGTGTTCAGCCTGGGGAAGAGAAGGCTCTGGGGAAACCTCAGAGCCCCTTCCAGTGCCTAATGGGGCTCCAAGAGAGCTGCAGAAGAACTCTGGCCTGGAGTGCCAGGACAAGGGGGAATGGCATCGCACTGCCAGAGGGCAGGGCTAGATGGGACATTGGGAAGGAATTCTTCCCTGTGAGAGTGGTGAGGCACTGGCACAGGTTGCCCAGAGAACCTGTGACTGCCCCATCCCTGGAAATGTTCCAACCAGGTTGGACAGGACTTGGAGCAACCTGGGCCAGTGGAAGGTGTCCACGGCATGGCAGGGGGTGGAACTGGATGAGCTTTAAGTTCCTTCCAACCAAAACCAGTCTGGCATTCCATGTCTGGCACCACACGAGTCAGAAAGAGGGGCTTCAGAACAATGTGGATATAACCCTTGTCTTGCCCAGACTGTCACACAGAACAGAAGCTAAGTGGCCATAATGCCACACTGCCTTTATTTAGGTGCCGCTGGGCTGACCTGAGCAGACTTAAGGCTGTCTGTAAAGGTCTCCCCTCCAAAACCATGATTGGGACCCCTTCGCTCAGATGTCAGAAGGGACAAGCTGAGGTCAAGGCCACCACACACCAGAGGAAGGGAACTCAGCCCTCCCAGGAGCCCCAGCAGGCAGCACTCACCCATGCTGATCACAGCAATCTCCCCTGAGGAGGAGATGTGAGGCCCCACGAAGACTCCAGACACCAGCAGAAGGGAGTCATCGGAGTTGAACTGGGAGAACTGGGTGTAGCTCCAGTTGTATGGCCTCATGTTGGAGCTGTGCTGCAGGGAGATGTCCAGCTCATTGCTCCAGATCTACAGAGACATGAGCAAACAGGCAGGAAGCTGCTGAGAAGCCTGAGAGTGGTTCCACTTTATCTGCCCTGCCACCACTCACCGGGACAAGAAAAACAAACAGTATCACAAACCTCATTTAACTGCCTACCAGTCCCCATGGCCCTGACAGACAATGGAGAGGGGCTAAGTACAGAACTGCTGCTCCATCAGCCAGTGGAGAGGTGTTCAGGAAGTGCTTGGTGCTCTCACAGCTGGGTTTCCACTGTGTTCAGAGAGATTCCTCCCAGGACAACCACTCATGCAAGTGGATCATTGTCTCCCCACTCTTTATCAGACCCAGGGCACAACAGGGTACTGATTTGCACCTAGAAAGCACCAGAGCCAGGCAGGCACCTTGCCCATGTACACACACACACACGGGCTGGCACTGCAATCCACAACCCTCAGGGTGACATTTGCAAGAGTCATTAGTATTGTGGCTTTGAGAATAGCTCAGGAACCAATCTAAGTCCAAGGACATCCAGTCCAACCTCTCCTCTCCACACACTTCCCAGAGGTTACTCTCAGGGCTAAGCCCCATGGAACCAGGGCTGGGCAGGGCTCCTGCCACTTTACCTTGACTGTGCAGTCTTTGGAGCACGAGGCAAACAGGCAGCCAGAGTGGGAGAAGCTGAGGTGCAGAACCTGGTCATTGTGCTCCTTCAGAGCCTGCACCTCCACACAGGGGATGGTGTCGTAGAGCCTCTGGAACTCATCATACCAGGAGACAGCAGCTGCAGCACAGAGCAGGGACACGGGACAGCAGTGTGAGTGAAGGAAGCACAGAACTGGACTAAACACAGCATCAGCCTTTACTAAACCAGTTGAGGCTCCTGTGAGCAATGCCAGAAGCTCTGCTGGGGCACCAACCAGGGCTGCAGCTAGTTCCCAGCAATCAGCATTATCTGCAGTAGCTTCCCTACTCCCACACACAAAAACCCCCTTTCTTCCAGTAAACACACAGCTCCACACTGTACATATGCTTTCCAAACTAGCACAGCCCTACTGAAACCCTGCCAGGGGAGGGTTAGGTGGATATCAGGAAAAGGTTCTTCCCCCAGAAGGTGGTTGGTTGGGTACTGGAACAGCTCCCCAGGGCAGTGGTCACGGCCCCGTGGCTGACAGAGCTCCAGGAGTGTTTGGCCAATGCTCTCAGGCACAGGGTGGACTGTCGGGGTGTCTTGTGCAGGGCAGGGATTGGACTGATGGTCCTCAAGAGAATTCTGTGTGATTCTGTGTGAAGTAGCCAAGGCAGAGCTGTCATACTAAACCCCTGCCTAGGACAGAATGGTCCTCCAAAGGGAGATGTGCTCCAGCACTGCCAAACCTGCCCAGCTGTGACGAGAGGGAAGGTTCAAAAAAAGGGTCTGCGACCAGGAAAAAAATATCTCCATGGTATAAAAAACTTGGAAAAATGAGGGAGAAGAAAGGGAGTTGGACACAGCATGCCAGGAGAGGAGGAGCCCTGTGGCAGCACAGTCTGGGGCACACTCACAGGGTCCCACTGGCAGCCAGAAAAGAGACAAATAAAGAAGAATTTCAGCAAGGGCCTCCCAGACAGCTACAGACTTCTGGCAGCAGCAAATCCCAAAGAAGCAAAGAGGATTAGACATGTCTATGGATAAGGGCCAACTTTACTAGTGACACTGAACAGAACTGAAGGGCTTTTTGGAACTCGCTGCAGCCCAGGAGGCACCTGTCCTGCAGGCAGGACCCAGCTTGCTGCCAGCACAGCCCCCAGTGCTGCTGGGATCCCACTGGGACCCCACATCCCAGTGCAGGCTGGGACTTTCAGCCCCTCTGAGGCTCCTGGCCCCAGCCTAGCTGGCTGGGAAACAGCCTGAACAGACCCCATGTGGCCAAGCAACCCCAACATTTCCTCTTACAGACACACTGGATACTATTCTCTCAACCCTCCTGGGTTGGAGCTGCCCAGGGCAGGCAGGCTGGCAGCTGAATTCCCCAAACTCCCACTCCATCCCCTTCCCAGGCCTCCAGCTGTCTCTGTCCCCACTGTGCCATGGAGGGAGCCCACAGCTCCAGCAGCACAGCCAGGGAGGGGCCTGAATATGTTACTGAGCTGCACTGACTACTCACTCCTAATTAGAACCCAAAAACAGGGCTGGCAGCTGACTAACGAGCTCCAGGAGGAAACAAGCCTGGTCAGGGCCTCCAACGAACCCTGAAGAGAACATCATCAGCCCCACAGAGCAACCAGGGTCTGCACAAGGTGAACTCACACAGCCTGAGTCATCCCACCCACACCCCACCTCTTCCCAGAGCCCTTCTGCACTGCTGTTCCTGCTGCAGGAGAATGGGTCCTGCTTCTTGTGCTTTGGTTTTCTTCCTGTCCTTCTGCAGCCACTGCAACTCAGGATCTAGGAGCCAGTTCCCTATATCACTGCTGGAAGCCCCTGCACAGCCCTCCTGGATCCCTGCAGCATGCTGGGAACAGGCTGTTTGCACCCCAAGAAAACCCCCCTGGGCAGCAAAGGGCTTCTGCTGGCAGGTGCCCAAGGCCTGTCCCAGCTAGTGACAGTACTGTCACCTTACAGACTGCACCAAACTGTTTCCAGCACTGGATGCTCAGCCTGGAGCAAAGCTGTGACCACATAACTGTCCCCCTGAGCCTGCTGACAGCTTGGCTAGGGACAACCCTGCAGGCTCAGCCCTCTCCAAGGGTGCTGAGGCCCAGACCACGTCCAAGCTGGGGCAGCTGCTGCCCCAGGAGTGCCCACAGGGCAGCCACAGGCAGGCAATGCCCACCCCAGGCAGGCACAGTTTCCCTGCCCAGCCTGGTCCCACAGGACCCTCTGAGCAGTCCGTGGCAGTGCTCAGCCTGGCTGGGGAATCACAGAATCAATCAGGATGGAAAAGACCTCTGAGATCACCAAGTCACTAGACCATGGCACTGAGTGCCACATCCAGTCTCTCCTTAAACACCTCCAGGGATGGTGACTCCACCACCTCCCTGAGCAGCAGATTCCAGTGTTTGATCATCCTTTCTGGGAAGAAATTCTACCTGATGTCCAACCTAAACCTCCCTTGGCACAGCTTGAGACTATGTTCTCTAGTCCTGTCACTTGTTCCCTGGGAGCAAAG
This sequence comes from Acanthisitta chloris, assembly GCF_000695815.1. Classification (NCBI taxonomy): domain Eukaryota; kingdom Metazoa; phylum Chordata; class Aves; order Passeriformes; family Acanthisittidae; genus Acanthisitta; species Acanthisitta chloris. The sequence continues at coordinate 23,381 of NW_008680805.1, forward strand.
CTTGACCCCATCAGGTTCCAACCTCCTGTCAGGGAGCTGTAGAGTGATTAGGTCAACCCTGAGCCTCCTCTTCTGCAGGCTAAACACCCCCAGCTCCCTCAACTGCTCCTCATAGGACTTGTGCTCCACCCCTCAATGTCTCTCTTGTCATGAGGGGCCCAGAACTGGACACAGGACTGGAGGTGCCTCACCAGTGTCCAGTACAGGGTGGCAGTCACTGTGCTAGTCCTGCTGCCACACTGCTGCTGATACAAGCTAGGATGCCCTTGGCCTTGGTCACCTGGGCTCATGTTCAGCTGCTGTCCCCAGCACCCCCTGGGCCTCCTCCACTGGTTTGCTTTCCAACCATTCTGCCCCAGTCTGTAAGAAGCAGAGCCTGTTGCAGGGATGGCTGTGAAGTCCTGATGGGGACAAGCCAGCAGTGACTCCACAGATCCACAGGGGCTGGGATACAGCAGTCTCCCACTCACTGCAGCTACCAGGATCTCCCTGGACAGCACTTGCAGAGCACCTAGAGAGAGCTCTGAAACCTCTCTGTGAGAGGAAGGGAAAGGCAAAGCATTTCCAGCCCTCTGATTGCTGTTTCCAAAGGGTTTGGGCAGTCCCAGAGCTCTTCCCATTCCTATTACAGCCTAGGACACCCCATCATACAGTGACACCTGGGACACAGTGACACCCCATGATGCAGTGACACCTGGGACAGTGACACCCCATGATGCGGTGACACCTGGGACACAGTAACACCCTGGACACAGTGACACCTGGGACATGGTGACATAGACACAGTGTCAGACCTCAGGACACAGGGACACCTGGACACAGGAATAGCCCTGGGACATCCAGGACACAGTGTCACACTGCAGACACAGTGTCAGAGCTAACGGGAGGCTGCCCAGTGGCTCCACCACCGGCACAGCACACCGAGAGCCGAGCAGCACCGCGGGGGCAGCAGAG
>NW_008680806.1:0-21831 GCF_000695815.1 Acanthisitta chloris
TTGTCCCCGCGGGCAGCCGGCACCGAGGCAGGGCACGGAGTCGTTCCATCCCCGTGCGCTTCAGCAGTGCTCCGTGCTCAGGGACCCTTAGCGCCTGCTTTTTGGGAAACTCCCCCGAGTCTTCGCAGCGATGACTTTTGGAAAGGTTAACTAGGTTTCCAGGTGAAGGACATGGTTAAATGTGTGGATTGGACACTTTCTGTATTTGTGCCTGAGCGGGACTGAACCCAGATCTTGCTCCTCATACACCCTCTTCATGCACCCTACCGTGTGCGCTTGCAGCTCGGAAAGCCAAACATATCCTAGGCTGAACCACAAGAAGTGTGGCCAGCAGGTCAAAGGGGGTGATTCCGTCCCTCTACTCCTCTCTGGTGAGACCCCACCTGGAGTACTGCATCTTGGGGGTTCTCAACACAGGAAAGACACGGATGTGTTGGGACGAGTCTAGAGAAGGATCACAAAGTTGATCGGAGGGCTGAAGTACCTCTCCTCTGAAGACAGGCTGAGAGAATTGGGACTGTTCAGCCTGAAGAAGAGAAAGCTCCAGGGAGACCTCATTGTATCCTTCCAGTATCTAAAGAGAGCCTAAAGGGGAGCTGGAGAGGGTTTTTTTACACCAACATGTAGTGACCAGACAAGAGTGAATGGTTTTTAACTGCAAGAGGATAGGTTTAGATTAGATATCAAGAAGAAATTATTTATTGTGAGGGTGGTGAGATGCTAGACTTGGTTGCCCAGAGAAGCTGCAGATGCCGCATCCCCAGTGGTGTTGAAGGCCAGGCTGGATGGGGACCTCAGCAACCTGGTCTAGTGGAAGATGTCCCTGCCCATGGCAGGAGGATTAGAAGTACATGATCTTTAAATCCCTTCCTACCCAAATCATTCTATGATTCTATGATTTTATTATTCTTCCAGCTCTTACCTGCTACATTTCTGGGAACTAAGCTGAGCAAGGATGCTTAGCCAGGGAAAGTGCTGAATTTCCACATGTTCAGTCAAACCTGAGTGAGAATTCAGTTATTCGTATTTGCTGAGGATGTGAATGGGAAATGATGCTCTGGGTTAGGTATCCCCAGTGTGTGCAAAAGGTGGAATGGCCACACAAAGCTGGGGAACTGGTCTCTGTAATTGCTGATAGTTTCTTTCCTGAGGGAATAGACTGTTCATTTTTGGGGTGGATGTATTGAAGGCAGGGAAAACTCTAGAAACACAGGAGTGTACAAGAGGAGTGGATTTATGGAGACAAATAAAGTGGGTAGTACACAGGGTGAGACCAAGATGAGAGTTATTTGCCATGGAACTGCACAAAGCATCCAGGAAATAGAAAACTGGAATTTCATTTACATTGAAAGGCAGGATACAGAAGTATAACTGTTAGATGACTTCCCTTGTGAAACACAGCAGTTGAGTTTGACCGAAGAGTAGGAGCCTGCCATGAGAAAGAGCAGGTGTCAAAAAATTCTCTAGAAGAGTCTGCAGGTACTTTACACTCAGCTTTCCGCTATGCTCTGCTAAACCTACTGCCGAGAGCAAACTGTTGAGCAGCAATACCAAGATTTAAACTCTTCAGTTATGGCTGAAAGCCAGCTACAATGTTTTAATTTTGATGTCATAGGTCTCTTGTGACAGCTTTGTTCTTCCTGGGATTATGGTGTTGATAAGATTATCCTTATCAACAAATGATGCTTCAGCAAGAGATCAGGACTTGTAGTACAGGAGACTTTTGTTGAAAGGGGAGCTCCCCTTTAAGTAGGAAGACAGTAATTCTGTGTCTCTGACATCACCTGTAATTTTCCATTGTAGATAGACCTATTACTCTGGAATTCAATATCCTTTGTTGGTGGAGCCCAAACAAATACCTCACACATCAACACACATGTTGTTCTCTATAAAAAAAATGAAAATACTCAGAATAGTAACCTCAAGTCTGTCACTAGATAAGATGAGAAAAACGTAGACAGTTCAAAAATGGTTGGGATTTTTAAAAAAATAATACAACACTCTACACACTTGTTAATATTTTATAGGTTATTCAGTATTGAAGAACATCAGAGCTGCTCTTGGCTCAGGTTTGCTAAAGGAAGAAGTGAAATTTCTGTCTTAAATTTTGAGATTTGAGACAAACCAGAGCAGTTATGAGTAAATATAACACTCTTGCAGCCTCAAGGAAGTTGTTAATAATAGGTTTGCAATAGGCATGCAGATAGTTATATAATAATTTCCTGTATGTTGTTTGCTAGTAAGAATGCTTCAAAATTGTGTTCATGGTTTCAGTAAGGGACTGGTGAGAGTAGCCAGTATAACATGGAAAAATAGAGCTCCTGTCCTGTTGCACCCCTTTGATGCTATGTTCTGGCACACATCATATGGTCCAAAAATGAGGGTCCAGGGTTCAGTGATCAGAGTTCATTGTTTCCTGATGAAATACTGGAAGCAGACTATAACTGAACTGTAAGAGCAGGAACTGAACCATGGTTGAGCACTCAACTTCCATAAAAAGCCATATTTCTTCTAGTTTTTCCTCCACTAGTCAATCATTTATTCTTCATTCACTCTTAGATACAACTGGACTGATGTTGAACTAGCTTATATCCCACACACCCACCCAGCTAGCTGTCAGAAGGTGACTTCACTCCATGTGTACCTGACTACTTTGAAATGTCTTTGGTCAAATCTGTACTATTAAAACCTGTTTTGTAGGTTTTTAAAAAATCATTTTGCACATTGAAGTATTTTATTTTCTTTCTAAAGCTTTTTACAGTGTCTACATTGAACTTAAAATCAGAAATGAATAAGATGTTCATTTATACTGTAGTCTGTGAGCAAACAAGATTATAGGTAGTGATTTTCGAGCCAGCAAGTAATATTCTGTTACATAAAAAATGGGATGGAGAAAGAGAAGTAAGTGTGATGTTACATTGTTTATACTGGGTAATGTAAACATCCTATTCATATTAGGAAAAAATATGAAAATGCTGAATAATGTAGGACATAGTTCTCATTTAGTGGAGATTCCACCGCCAATTGATACTTTTTTGTCATGTTAGTTGATGACATCATTCATTTCATATGTGCTCCATTTAAAAGAACTTCATGCTTTAATCAAAATGTCAAGTGGCATTGGTAATATACTTGCATAATAGCCATAGGCAAACTGAAGTGTGGGCTGCTGCCAAGAGTGGTTTTCCTTGTGCCAGCATTTTCACAGTCATCGTGTTAGCAGGGAGTCAGCTGGTCCTATTGAAGCCCAGGCTCAGGGTGAGAGCATACAGCAAGGGGCTGGTGGAAGGGCAACTTCCAAATAGCAGCTCATATGTGGCTTAAAGTGACTCTTTGACAACCCCTTAGTAAAACTAGGTGCACGACACCTGCACAAGCTATTAAACTTCTAATTTCTTCAAAGAATGGAGGTACATTTGTTTACAAGGTCTGTTTCCCACAAAATTATGAGTGCTATCAGTTACATTCATCACATGCCAGCTTTTCAGTTATCTTGCCAGACGTTTATCTGGCTGCTGAGTCTGCAATTATTTGTGTACTTTGGAATAATCTTAAATCTCTTCCAGTCCTCTGGATTTTCCCGAGTCTTTCAAGTTACTAAAAATGAGTACTGGGAGGCCAGAGGGAATGTAAAGTGTTTTTTAAAAGAATGTTAGGTACAAGAAGATACCTGGACTTGTTAATCTTTAATGTGTTGGTACATTATACAATCTCTTGATCATCAGTGATCCATATATCCAAATTAATTCCCATATTATATGGGGGTTATTATTATTGCATGTACTATGGATATGAACATCTTATCTGTGATTTTAAGACAGTTTTGGTAGTGGCTGTAGTAGTTGGTGTTCCGGATCCGAAGCCCCCATAACAATGCAAAATCCAATTGTTTCTTTCACCGTACGTTGTAGGCTAAACAAGTTATTCCAAGTCCTGCTCAGTATTTCTGATCCAGTAGCCTGAGGCAAGCCCTTAACATGGCCTTCTCCTGGGCTGTCAGCACAGCATGCACTGAGGATTTGTAGTCCTTCCTCTTATTAGCAACTTCAAACAATTAATAACTTATTTACTATAGAGTAGCACCACACCATCAGCTTTATCCTTCTTAAACACTGTCTAAACAGAGATTTTAATACCTGGATCATGCAGACTAGTCCCTTTTTCTGTGATGTTATTGATAAAATCTCTTTTCAGTGACAATTTACAGATCTTCATATATCTTAGTCAGACACCAGTCATTAGGATATAAACAATTATGTATTAATTCTCATGACTTTCTTTGTCAAACTTATTTACTTGTTTGTACCATGCCAAGCATCTTTTAATACAGTGCTTGCTTCCTTTGAGATCCTAGTTTACTATCCTTCCAGCTTGTACTCTACCTGTGAAACTGTCTTTATCACAAACCATTCTCTCCCCCATCTCCCCATCTCACGGGAGGCTGAGTGAGTGGCTGTGTGCTGCTCAGCTGCCTACTGAGGTCAGACCACAATGGTCCTTTTCAGTGTCCAATGTGAAGTTCAAAGGGTTTGAGATAAGCGCATATTTTGCTGGAGTGTGCAAGACCATATTTACAGCTGCTGCAGGCACTCAATCCACAGGGCTTGCCATGGGGTTCGATTGCCTTACTGCATGTTAGACTCCAGTGCTTGTTCGTGGCTGCTTTTTGCTTCTACTGAGGTCAGACCACAATGGTCCTTTTCAGTGTCCAATGTGAAGTTCAAAGGGTTTGAGATAAGCGCATATTTTGCTGGAGTGTGCAAGACCATATTTACAGCTGCTGCAGGCACTCAATCCACAGGGCTTGCCATGGGGTTCGATTGCCTTACTGCATGTTAGACTCCAGTGCTTGTTCGTGGCTGCTTTTTGCTTTTGCTGTATTCCTTGTCATCCATAATTCTGAAGGGAGCTGTGCTTTACACCGGTCCACCCCTGTGTTCTACCCAGGGCTTCAAAGAAGGAAAACAAAAGTGGAGTGGGTAGTGTAGAACAGGTTTGCTTATACAAGCACGCAGCTGAAGACATAAAGTCAGAAAAGTCTGGACTTGCTGTATTTTATGATCCTGGCACTGACTGTGGCAATTGCCATTTGCTTCTTGTAGGTACTTGTTCTGGTGCTGGAGCTGTAAAAGCTAATCATCAAGCAAGTAGCAACCTGATTGAGGCAAATAAAAGCTGTATTCAGTTACAGATTACTGAACCAGATTGCAATGTTTCAATCTCTGGCTAATGCTCAAGAACCTTAAAAGCAGCCAGCAATGCTGCAGTGCTCTTGCAATTCAGTGTAACCACTACCTGCTGTCAGGTAGGCAGGGTCAGCTGTAGGAAAAGACAACCTAGGGAGCTGCATGTGGCAAACATAGTACTAGGGTGATGCAGATCTCTTGGCCTTCACTAGGGCTGGGAGATCTGAAAGAAGGGTGTGTTGGCACAGTTGTATGGATGAGGGGCAAAGAGCTGCTTTTCCCAGTGCTACCGGCAGTACCAAATGCTGTCCCAGGCACGGCCAGGCCTTGTGAAGGAGTCATGACTGGCTCAGTTTTGTTTGCCAGCCCTTTAGCTGCTCATTCCACTGTTTGATCCCCTTACTGCCAAGCTGAGAGGGACCAGAAGCCCAAGCTGGACTCTCTGCAGAGGATAGGGAGAGCCCACACCTCTGGCAGCAGACTTCTTGGTTAACACTGCTGAAAATACTTACCATTTACCTTCTTTTGAGATTCTAAAAAGTAAGCAATACTTATAGAGAGAAATCATCTGATCAGCTGTGTTGCATAGATCCTGAGGGTTCTTTGGGCTCCAGCCATCCTCCCTTCAGCCCCTATTGTCTGGCTGTATAGAAAGGATCCATAAGTAGGTAGGATAATCTCATAACCAGCAGCTATCTTAGCAAGACAGAGAGAGAGAAAATGTTTGAACCTGTGCTATGCCCAAATAGGCATCAGGTATGTCTACAGAAAACCTTTTTCCTAAACTGAGAAACTTCCATTATCAGAGAAATTACAGCTGGTTTTTTTTTTTTCCTTCTCCATGCAGGACATGCTAGGTAGAAAAGAATCTTGTGCTTCAGGACAGATAATGATGACCAACCTCAGCTGCCTCATCCATGCACTGGAAGAATGGACTGTTGTGGAGTTCTTGAAGAAATACCTTTTTCATCTGATCATCACCTTACTGTCAATTAGTGCAATATTAGTATTATTTATAGTTCCTTTAACAATCCTCTTATTCATTTACCTTAGTAATATTTTGCTTTTAATATATCAGAGGAATAGTGAGGTAAAAGCAGATCCCTTGAGTGATGTTTGGGATAGTGCAAGGAAAGCTATAGCTAGCTTTTGGGATATATATGCAAGAATATGGCATGGTAAGTATGACATGACTATCTGAAGCTTTGAATGGAAGTGGTAAATACACAGAATTTTAACTTTAATTTTTTTAATTCCAAATGGATGCAAATAAATTACATTTATTATGCTTTGTATGCGACCTAGCCCAAAAGGTTCTGCCTCAAAGTCTGATTGCAATATAAAATAAGCAGAATGAAAGGGAGAAATTAATTCATTAATATATGGTAAATGTCTCTTAAGTGGATAGGCAGGTGCACTTTTCTCCATCTCGTATCAGAGTGAAGCACAGTGTTAATGTTAATTCTAGTAGCTTAACTGCAAGAGATATATATGATTGATTTTTTATCTTACTATCTGCTTAAAACCCACTCCATAGATTATCAAAACACAAAACTAGTTGGAAGTGTAATTATTGCATTTTCAGTTGGTAAAAACTACTTTGTGTTATGACAATTGAAAATAATTTTAACACCTGTATGGACAAAGAAGCAATTAGATAGCACATCTAAGTTTGTACTGTGGCAGAATTAAAAACGTAACCTTATTTTTCAGTTTTATTACACTCAACCTTCAGCTATTCCTAGGAAAATCCTCAGCCATGTGCTAGGCTCTCCTTCTTGGCACAGATGTGGTTTAAGACGATCAGCAAGACTTAGCATTGCTGTTCTAAGGATGAAGAATAACAGGTTGTTGTCTATGTAGCTATCCTTCCTCACAGCCTTTTCCCTTAAATTTTGAACATCCTGCAGTATAAAACTTTCTCCACTTCTTTCTAGGACTCTGCCTGCTCCAATCCTTTCCTTCCCCTCGAATGGCTCATGACAGGAGCTGTAGCAGGGATGGAGATGAAGGCAGACAAGGTGGAACACAGCTCTTAGTTGGCAGAAGCTGTGGCTTTCCCAAGCCTTTGTATACATTAGTCTTCTTGTCTGGCTCCACCTAAAACCTAAATCAAACATAGGAAGCGCCAGCACAAGGATTCATAGAAGTCCATGTCTGTGAGGAAATTCCCTCCCACTGTGAAGTGAATACATTTAACTCTTGTGGAAAGAACCTCTCTTTGGGATTCTTACAGATTATGGTTTCAACTTCAAAGTCTCATCATTCTCAAAAAGATAAACATTTTATTATGTAAAATCCCAAACTCCACAGTCTGCCTGACCTGGAATGGAGATTCATACTTCCATATTTCAGGAAAGCATCCAGACTATTTGCCTCTGATTTAGCAAATGAAGCTTTTTCACACCAGTTAGTACTTATTTAAACAACTCTTGTTATTGTATTGTGTACTGAGAAAAGTTCTTAATGGGAAATAATTAATTTAGTTCTCTTACTGGGGAAAATGTCAGGTTCAGGTCTGATCTAGAGATTAAACAGACCAACAAAATAGTTGAGTGATAACCTATGGTGTTTGAGGGACTTTCTATTTGCTATTGACCAAAAGTTCCATCCAGAATTTAATTCTTTTGAAAAGCTAGTGCAGAGGCTTTCACAACTCTCTGAAAGTCATTTAGCAAAGGAAGTCAAATGTTTTTCTTTAAACTGCCAGATGATTTACAGGTATCATTGTCAGTGTATTGCTTTCCATCCCAAACAGGTTATGAGCTTCATGGTGTGGAAAACCTTCCAGAAGGACCAGGCATTCTTGTATATTACCATGGAGCTATTCCTATAGACTACCTTTACTTTTTGTCGAGGCTGTTTCTCTGGAAGAAAAGACTTTGTCTGTCAGTAGCTGATCATTTTGTCTTTCGTTTACCAGGTAAGAACATGTTCTCTTGTATTTAAGCATCCTGGATTCTCTCAACATGTTGTTGATTTTGGTGAACTTTACATTGACTACACTTTAGAGATTTTAAAGTAAAAAGACTTCTTTTAGACTTTTAAACTGAAGGTTGGTAGATGCAGAAGGACAAATAGGGTAGAATAACCTCTCTTTTCAGTGAAAACATTGGCAAACTCTCTGAAGCCAACAAATAGACATATAATCCTTCTGGGATGTAATGTCATGCTTCAGTAGAAAGTGCTGGATAGGACTGTATTATTGACTTAGTGCTGACTAGTCAACAATGGGCTCTGAGTGCAGAAGAGCTCAATAAATGTTAGGGTATCAGTTACCTGCTTGCCCTCTACACTGGGTACCCATTGCAGTGGAGTATGACTTCAAATCTGTATTTTGATCAAGGCCTGGAGCAGGACACTGTGCTTTGTTGAAGATTTTACTGTTGACAAGAGCTCTGTAATACTGGTCATCACAATGCATTGAATACATTATAAACTCAGAAAGAAAGAAATAATTCCAAGGTGAAAAGGAGAAGATACAGAGAAGCAAAGATAATTGAATTTTAGAAAAATGAGGCATAAAGAAGAGCATCCAGAAGGAATAGCAGGGAGATTATTTAAAAGCACCTTTACATCACTTATATTAAAAACTATTATAATAATGAGAAAAGGAAGTGATTTAGAAGGTCACTTTTCAGAAAAGGAAGTTTTGTTCAAACACTGAAAACAAGTAGCATAAACTCAAGCAAGTTTGATGCAAAAATCATATTAAGGCACCTCTAGAAAAATGAAAATACTTTCTACAAGCATACTTAGTAAACACTGTGTAGTACTAAACACATCAGAAGTATGAAGCTGTCAAGGGATGATTGGCTTTTAAGAGTACCCTCAAAAGAAGAGAAAGCTAACAATGTTGCAAAGGAGACTTCTCTTTTTAAGGGATAAATGAGAGGGTACAGGTTCAAATTGAAGTATCTGTAGCACAGATTTTTATTACAAATGCATAGTACACTATTGTCAAGACTAAGCAACACTCTCAGCTGTGCAATTTCTGGACTACTGATGTGCGCATAACAGATTGCTTGAATTATGTTCATGCTAGAGGAACAGAAGGTGGCAAATATGGTGTCAACATATAAAAAGGCTACTGAAAGGCATCTGTTAAAAAAAGACCACAAATGATTGAAATTAGATCTCCCCATTGCATTAGTAGAAAATGTGGCTAAAAGTAATAGACTGAGTTAAATTTCTCCCTAACCTTCTCTCGCCCTACCATGCTTACCTACATTTTGCAAAGAAAGGTTACACTTCACAGATTGGTTCTTTAAAACATGCTCATGAGCATATGCTGAACCTCAGTTTGGTTTGTTTACAGGATTAATTGCAGTTACGGGAGGATTCTTCATGTGAATGAGTAACTCTCCCCATCTCAGAATAGCTGAAAAGTAATTAAGCTATAAAAAAAGGGCAAGGATGGTTGGAGGTCTGGCATGGCTTCCTTTGAAAAGCTAGTACATAAGATAGAAGTCTTGCATGACTGAGGGATATAAAATTCTGTGTGAACTGGAAAAGGAAGTAAGAAGTGATACTATGGTCATGTGATAGATTATAATTCTTAACAGGCAAAAAATTTACAAAATCAAGCAAATGAAGTATCTCTTCACTTAATAAGGATATGCCATTTCTGACTGTATGGTGAAACAGAAATACATACCTGAGTTCACAAAGGGATTAAACAAAGTCAACATCTGGTTTTGACAGAAAGGTGTATCAGACATGATACACTGAATAAGATCAAACACAATTTAATTACGAGAATCAGCACTGTGTTTTCCACGGTCTTCCAAAGTTTCTGTTGCAGACCTTTGTCTAAGTTGTACCACTAAGCACCAGTTCTGGCAGTCCAGAGTTGTTGCTTCCATCTATTAATATAAAAAAATATATTTTCAAACTGTGCTGTTGGAACAGTGAATTTGAAGGCTGCAGAAATGCTTATTTGCTGAAGCTCTCCGTGGGAGTTCCAAACTGATGTATTTTAAATGTGATGTTAATATAAGAAAGCACAGAGTGCTTCTATGGTTCTCGATCTGTCTTTTAGAAAAATCCCAGTTATGGAAACAAGGAAGGAGATTCACTGAATGGTTCACACAGTGCTGAAATCGCTCTGCTGACTTGTTCCATTCACACATCTTAAAGTTTATAGCAGTCCAATTTTATCCTCATAATTTGCGACTTTACCACAAAATACTTGATTTAACAACTCAAAACCTCAGTGTTCAAAATGGTAAACATCACATTTTTAAAGAACAGTAAAAATAGCAGCTTGCAGGTATTTGGTATTTACTTTTGTAGCAATCTTTATTGTACTGATTTTTTTCTGCATTAAAATATGTAAAAGGAAGGAGGGAGTAATAGATGCTTATTTTCAGATTTCTAGCTATGATGCACAAGTTTCGGTTGCATGACTTTGATAATTATGGAAAACAGCAAATGGAAGCATTAGTTTATTGAGATGCTCCTGATAACCTTCATAACATTTGGGCAAAAATATTATCACGTATTTATCATTTTGCCAATATTAACTCTCTAGGTGTTTTGCTTCCTTCATACACATTTGTCTTTATCTAAATGTACAGGTATTAAATATTCATTCAGCTGTAATCTGGTTCCTACATGCAAGCAGTATTTCTGATATATTGCTATAATAATATGTATTTGCTGCTCATTTATTACAGGACTTAAATTGCTATTGGAAGTGACAGGTGTTATACCAGGTACGAGAGAGGACTGTCTTGTTGCTCTGAAGAATGGATACTTGGTATCCATCTCACCAGGTGGGGTTAGAGAAGCACTATTCAGTGATGAAAGCTATCAGCTCATGTGGGGAAATCGAAAAGGCTTTGCTCAGGTTGCTCTAGATGCAAAAGTGGTGAGTATTCTACATTACCAATCCCACTTTATTCTTTTTACATACATGCTTCATTATAAAATGCAGTTTAGGAGTAACTGTTGCCTTCCAGACAGAAGAAATGTTGGGGAGTAAAGATTTCTTTACCTTTTTCCAACACTGTCCTCAAGCACAGTAGGGAGGAAGGGCTTTGTGGAACTATCTAGCTTTTTCTGGACCATTGCAAAGTATCCATCTCTGCAGTTCCATGCCTATGGTTCCATCATGCTGGCATCCAGTGTCTCACCTTCACTGTATTTCAGGAACCTTCTCCATATTGAAATATGGTCCTTCTCCATATTGAAATAAGGTTTGCTGTGGTCCTTCTCCATATTGAAATAAGGTTTCACTGTTTTTTCACATCCTACTAGACTTATAACTTAACTTCAACATACCTCGTAATTTTCTTGTGGGTCTTTAATGTATTATGCTTGTCTTTCATTCTTCTCTAGGATTTTGTCCTTACTCTTAATTTTCTTCATGTTTGTGAAAGATTGCAACTAACCCAAGGTGTCTGAATTTGAATCCTGTGTGCACTTCTGAAGCAATTTTTCCATTTCCCTGCTTACCATGCTTTCATTGACATCAAGGAACATGCTAGAATACCTGAGCTGCATTCCTTTTGGCTGAAACTAAACCAGAAGTGGGACCTAATACTCTAGTTGCAAATGAGCATTCACTCAATGGTACCAGACAAGAATGAGTTCTACATAAAAACCGAGCTGAGAAATGTGTTCAGTGTTGATGTCAGATCCTCAGCATCCTCTACAGATGTGCTCCTATTGGTTTGCACTCCACCAATGTACACATCACCAGTGTTTCACTTATTGTTTCCATATGGAAGGTGATCTACAAACACAACCTTCTACCACTCGCTCTGACATCTTCCATCTAAATACACACGTGAGACTGTTTCTCTGATACAGTCTCTAGGAAATAATTTTATTTGGGACGGCATACAGCTCAAAGAACAGCAACCCTTTTTCCTAACTGCCATTTCTCATCATCACCACTAGATAGAAGTTTTCTGCCTTAATTTAGATTTAGCACTTTTTGTGTCTGATAATACTGGTGCAAGTCCAGGTTTCATCTGTTCTGCCATGAGCATTCTGCTGCTTTCTCATGAATTGCATAACCATCGACTTTTTCGTCAAATTCTTATGAATATCTCATCAATTGCACTTCTCTGGCCTTCCAGGAAAACTTTTGTGTCCAATCAAATTCTTATGACTATCTCATCAATTGCACTTCTTTGGCCTTCCAGGAAAACTTTTGTGTCCATATAGAAGAAGCTGTACAGGGAGTTGAATTCTTCCCATGAAACTTGAATTTCTTGCAATCTTTTTCAGATTTTTTGCAGTTTTATCTCTTTCTCACCACATTTGATTTGTTGTTCTCAGACTTTGTTTTGGTCTCTTGTGCTATAGCTCTTACTATAAAGTACCTGGAGTTGCAAAATGCATGCTTCTGGTTAATATTTCTTCATAACTTTGTCTCTGAACATTTTTGGGGAGAAAACTAAACACTAGAATAAATTTAGGGGCACTTACCCAATGGATAAAGTAATTTTAGGCTAGGAGTCCTATTTCTACAGCATTGTCTTGTTACGTGGCCTTTTAAAAGTCATGTTTTATGTGCTTCTGTTGCTTTTTCTGTCCTTTTTATCAAAAGTGTGGGCTGGTAAATGCTAGTCACAATACTTCATATAGTGTGTGGGCCAGTACACATCCAATACTAGGAAAGTGGTGAATGGGATAAACTCAGTCAAATTCATATGGGCATTTTGAATTCCCCTGATAATGTTCTTATGTATTGAATTAATAATATACTCAGTCAGAAAGGGGTGTCACTTTAATAATGAGTGATTTCTAATGATTTTGCTTTCATACCTGTCTTTCAAGCTACTTCAAACATTTGAACAACCTTTTGCCAGATGTTTTTCCTTCACCTGGAACCCTACAGTATTGCAATGTGATAAGTTCTGTTTTTTTGAAATAAAAATTGAATTAGGAAACTCTGAGTGCCCTCGTACAGACTGTCACCCTGATCAATACACATCACAAAAATCCTTACTATGAATCCTTTTAATTCTTTCAATATTCCATAGTTTAGAAGGACATGGAAATAGCTGAATAGTAGTACCGAAAATTGTGAGCACCTTCCAGTGACAGAAATCGTGAGGTTTTGGGTTTGTTTATTTGTTAATTTATTTATGTTATTTATGAATTGAGTATTCATTGAGGATAAGGTTCTTGTAGTGTGAAAGGATTGTGTGGTCATTTGCATAATGTTTGGTAAAACAGGTTCTATGTGGGACCATCTGTTACCAGAAGGGCAGAGAGAGTATTTTAACCTTTGGCAATTACTAGCCTGAGCTTACCTTTACAGTTCTGCTGGCTCTAATATCACTTATTATCGCACTCATTCACTTTTTTTTTTTTTTTTACTATCAGAACGTTCTATAATGTAGCAATTCACATATGTTTTGCTAATACTTACTCAGATTCTGAATGAAGGCAAGATAGAATTCTAAGGGCCTGTTTTGAATTTATTCTACATACAGTGTAGCCATCGACCAAAGAACCACACATACTTTATTCAAAATGACTATGTGGTGGTTAATAATTTGCCACAGATGACTTGAATGGAGATTTCAAGACAACACAACTTGATATATGAATAGATGTTCCCACTCCTCATATAATATTACAGAAGTTCAATAGTTCTATTGAAAAAGTTGAAGAACATCAAACAAGGAAGTTTCAGTGTCAGTCCTTGCCTACAGGTTTCCACATTCAGTTTCCACTTCATCTTGAGTAACTACTCTGCTTAGCTGGAGTCAGAGAAGGAGAGTGTTACTCTTTAACATTATGAATCAAGAACCTCTTGGACATATATATTTGTCTCAGTCAAATTTACCTATGCCAGGGACCTGACCTTCAGAAATACCCTCTGCCTGTGGCTTGGGTTTGACAGGCTAATGGGGAAAGATCATCATTTCTGAAGATCCCTGAATTTTTTTCTGTGCCAAAATATGGGTTCAAGTCTAGTTAGGCAAAAGATAAACAGGGACTACTATTTATAAAATTATCATGAATGTTCAAGGGGTTTGGACTGGATGATGTCCGGAGGTTCCTTCCAACCTCAGCTGGCCTGTGATTCTGTGATTGTCACTCTAGCTGTAATCCATATCAGTTCCAGCACAGCAAATCTAAATCTGTGGGTTACTGCAGATCTGACTGTGCTGCTTTACAAATGTAAGATTTTATCTGTGCACCTGTTTTTACCAGCTTAGGAACTGAACATTGCTACCTACTCTATACCTCAGTGACTGATCATTGTATGAGAGTAACATTTGTAGTTGTCATATTTCTTTATAGCCTAAGATATGTTTCTCTTGCACTATTGATAAAATTTATAGTGTTTTGTCTGTATGACAGATGGGTTTCAAACATTTTACATGTTAGGGGTGCAGTATTCAACAAATAGCTGAAGCCAAGCGTGGTATTTTTAGTGTCCAGTGCTTACAAGTTTTTAAAAGATGTTACTGATTATTTTTAAGGAGTTATTTCAAATAATTTGCCTTAGTTTCTCATTCTGAAGGGTTTCCTATTACAGCTTTAGGTACGTTTGATATTTTTGCTATCCACCAGGGATTTTTTCCTTTTAATGGTTTCCATCACTTTGAGTTCTTTGTCAGTTTCTTGTTAGGTCATTTGCTTGCTTGTTTCTTTTTTTTTTTTCCCTGTGGTTTTTGTTCTGTGGTAGTGATTCTTAACAGCATAAAAGTATTCATTCATTACCTTCTGGACAAGAAATTCCAACAAAATGCTCAAACTATGGTTTAAAAAAACTAGAAAAGGGACAGTAGAGCGGAAAAAAGTCATTACATGTATGGGTACAATCACTGTCAGTTTGTCTATGAACTAAGAAATATTACCTCAGGCTGTAAGACATGACTGTTTCAAGTGCAGGTATCTCAAGTGTCTTTCTTTTCAGTCACTATAACCAAGTGAACTTGTTCTGTAACTGCCTAAGGATACGCCCTCCAGAAGGTTGCAGGTTCAGGTCAGTGAGGACATACAATTGCCCTATTTGTCTAAGGGATTTGCAGAAGTCTTCTCCAGTGAGGTTTTTATCCAAACATTACTTCAGTGAGACTGTGCTTTGAGAAGCAGATGAGATGAGCCAAGCGTGAATGTCTACTTGCGTTCTGCAAGATTTCACAAACTGAATACTTTCCCATTCACCACTCACAATGAAAGCTTTAGACAGAGAAACTGCAAAACTTCATTTTATGTTCCAGTCAGTGATCCTGCAATAAATACATAACGTAAAACTTATACACACCCTAAAACAATGTCAGTCCTTTTCCTTACAGAAAGTGACTTTAAAACAGATGTTTGCAGGAGCTGAGAAACAGAATTTCATTTCTATTCTGGTGTTTATTTTTTATATCAAGATTCCTTGTTTGCTACATAACTGACTGATAATTATCCTCCGTATCCAAGTGTTTTTCTTAGCTGCATTAACAGGAACTAAAACATAAATTCAAACCTGGTATAACATTTCCACCTTTTCGTTTTTTTTGTGATTCCTTAGCCCATCATTCCAATGTATACCCAAAATGTCCGTGAAGGCTATAGGATGTTTAAAGAAAGAAGTAAGAACTTCAAAATATATTTTAAGTATTTGGAATGCTTTATCCACTATTCTCTCAGATTTCTCTCACCTTTTTTCTTAAATTTTGGTTTTCAGACTTCAGCTTGCTCTGGATTCTTTAACACACTTGCTGTGGGACAGAGGTATCTCAAATATGGAAATAGCTTGTGCATAACTGGTTTGTGCTGTGTGATTTGGTTCTTTAACGTAGTCTTATTTCAGTGATCTGTTCAGTCTATCAAGCTTGGTTTTGGTGGGCAGTTACCTCAATCTTGTATCTTCTGGACTGTCAGATAAATAAAGCATGCATTTTTAACAAGTCTTCCACATTAATCAGATTTCAAGTTTGGGTTGTGTTTTCTGTGACTATAATCTCACTTTTTCCTCCCATAAACTATTTCAGGATTTTTTAGACAGCTGTATGAAAGTACTCGATTGCCATTTACTCCTCCATACGGAGGACTTCCAGTTAAATTCCGCACGTACATTGGGAAGCCAATCCCTTACGACCCAAATATAACTACAGAGGAATTAGTTGAAAAGGTAAGTTATCTCTCCTTGCAATATTGAACTCCAACATGAACAATTGAGCTATGTGATACTTTGTCCTCTTTTATATAAGCACTTAAAAATAGTTTTTTGTATACTTGAGTAAAGATAAACATGCTTTTACTAGCTTGTTAAAGCTACAGGCAGTTGAGGTCCAGTATTACTTAATATACAGATACCTACAAGTATTGACATAGTAATAGTTGATTTGGATGCCCTCATCCTTTCAGAATGTGTGAGCTCTGTGTTCTTGGCATGTTAACTTTGTTTCTCCCATGTCTCTGATAATTTTGATAACTCAAATGATGTAAACTATGTTTCAGGTTCAGCTTTCAGTGACTATGAAGAGCAGTGTTAAAAAAAAACCCAAATAACTTTGAGAATCCTCTCTAAATAGCACAGGCCTCTAGAAATAAAGTTCCACAAGAGCTTTGGTCTCATTTTCAAAAGGAAAATGTTAAAAAACACCCCAAAATGTTGCAACCAAAATACAAAAATATTTTGAGCACCTACAGCTTGTTGAAATCAGTAGAGCCCAGGAGCAACACTGCAGGGTTTAGTCACTTTTCAAAATACTAATCTAGAGAGAAAAAGCAGTTTTAAAAATTTTTATAGAAGATGAAAAGAGGGCATTATGAAAAAAAAATCTGCTATGACCTAGGAGTACACAGATCAAAACACTTGTTAGGAATCACTGATAAAAACCCACCTTGCTGTCCCCAAAAAGATGCAGTAAGGCTAGCCTTTCCTTCCCTTTTTTTTTCCCCCCTTCTTTTTTTAAGGGTCTACTGCAGGTTGTTCTGGGCTTCACAAAAGTGAAACCAGAAAGACAGGTTTGGACTGTTACAAGGCAACTGCCCAAGCAAGCTGTGAAGTTTGATCTTAGCAGGCTTAGGAGGCTGGAAGCAATGTTAGTGCTAAGACTGCCCTTACATTCATATTCTTGTATTTTGGGGAACAGCATTTTGTGTACCTGCAAAACTGAAATTGAAATTTCCCATTACATTGGTTTACTTTACTAAGCCAAGCTTTGAACACCCACTTTGACTACCACCCACCTCAGTGGGAGTACAGCTGGGTCTTCTGTGGCTCACACTAGTTAAAAAAAGCCCCAACAACATAAATAGGGTTTGAGATGAGCAGTGGCCTGGCTGACCTCTGCCTACCCCTGCCCTGGAAAGGAGTTAGGACATGTTTAGCTACTCTCTACTTATATTGATAGAGTGATATTCTACCATCACTCCAGGGTAGATCACTGGATATGTAACTCCCTTCATTTTCAATTAAATATATGAGGAAAACCAGGAGACAATTTCTTATTTCTCTTAGAAATACAGAATACTGTATGCATTCTCTTCATAAACTTGTATTTGAATCTCATGTAGAGAGTATTACGACACAGTTTTGTGGAAATTCATGTTGGGAAGGACAGACAGAGGCTCCTACTCCAAATTCCTGGTCCCAGCAAAGTCAGCTGAGAAATCAGATGAGGTTAATCAGGCTTTACCTAGCATTTTTGATGAAACCTTCAGGGATGGAGATTGCACAAACTTAGTATTTACATGTGTTAAAGGCTGCTTTGGCTTAGTAATGCCCAGGTTTGATAACTCTCCACAATCTGATCATTTCCAAATGGCAATCAAAGTTTTTTGTTCCTTTCCTTTCCAAAGAAAAGTGTTGTTAAGACAATTAGCTCATATAAAAGATATTTTCTTCCTTAAAGTAGATACTGCTTGAATTTCCCAATGTCTCTTGAAGTCAGTGATTATGCTGTTCTTCTGTGCATAAGCAGGTCTGTAAAGGCACATTTCTCTTCTCTTTTCAGACAAAAGCTGCTGTCCAGGCTCTCATAAGCAAGCACCAGACAATCCCAGGCAGCATATGGAAGGCTTTACTGGAGCGATTCGATAAACGTCGTAAAAGTGATTAGAATGTTTATGCTTATTTCATTGTATTTATAGCATACAGTAAAAAACAATGTCCTACAGCACTGATGACTAATAGCTGTTGTTCAACCAAGTCTAATTTACAAGTTTCTATGCATTTGACAGCAGAAAACAATCTCTTGAAAGTTCCCCATGTCTCTGAGAACATCCTGAACTCAGAAAGACTGAAGAAGACAGCTTATGTATAATAACAATCCAACATCTAAATTCCCCAAAAGGAAATCATGTAGCCAGGATTTTCCTGGTTCCTAAAACAAGTACATACTTATATCAGAGAGCCTCAGCAGTTTTGTCTAGACCTGTGGTTTTATGCTACACAGTCCAGTCTCAGAGCAAAACCTCAGAGTCGGTGTTGTCCCACCAGAGACCACCCCATGGTAGCACCTTCCCTGTTGGACCCCATGCAAGACAGTGTCAGATGAGAAACTGTCTCATTTTAGCTAATGATCTACTGCTTAGGCCATTTTTGTAGAGACTGTACAAAGAGACATAATCCCAGTAAAACACACACTAGACTCCTGCAAACACATCAGCTTAGTGTTTCATACCCTGAAAAGCTGGACAGCTACATACAAGACTTTGCCCCCTCACCAAAAAGGTCTCTCAAAGGGGAAAAGAGCCTTAGTGAAGTGTAGCACTATGCAAATACATGTAGAAAGTAGTTTCAAGTCTGAGCTGGTTCATGCATACACTATTTCACCATACCAGAGTTGTTTAGTGGATGAGGTAGCTCCATTCTGAAAATCCCTGGATACAGTGCATGCAGTATGGATGTGCTGTATTTACTCAGACCTCCTGGTGAGCAGGGAACAGGCTGGAGGGGAGCTTACTTATGCAATGCAACCCTGAGGCTTATCATCACTGGAGGTTTGCCTAAAAATGCAGTGCTGCAACACTGCCATCTCCATATGGATTGGACCAAAATGCCTGTTTGGAAAGGTAAATGTAGGCACTGTTGTCTTCCTAATATAACTTGCAGCAAACTGAGACTTGCTACAAAGCAGAGTGTGTTTTTACAGGCTGTGGGATGTTGTTACTGGTGGGAGTGGGAGAACTTTGTGTAATCTATGTGCCATTAAATGCAACCAAGTCTGTTTGACTTCAAACACCAAGAAAGATAATTTTTATGTCTCATTTTTCCTTCTTGTACTTTTAATACCTACACAATCTTTCCCCTTGACATCCTGAAAAGTTACATAGCATCCACGTAAATATATACAATGTTTGCCCATTTTTCACTGGAAAACTGAATCTACTCTTTATATTAAAAATTCTTCCTATTCCCATGGTGCTTCTCCACAAATATTTCTTTCATATCTAGAGGAGGGAGCAGGATAGACAGGTGAGTTATTTTGTGGAGCAAAAAGACAAGAATCATGTCCTGAAAAAAAAATCCTAAATCTGCCCTAAGACATAGGAATATTTACTTGAACACCTTAACTATAATTGCTGTATACAGGCAGAAAGATTTTTCTCCCAGCAGACTCAACAAGCACAGGAGATGATAAATTAAAGCAAATCAAGATGCAGACTGATATGCCTGGACAGGTAAACCATGAAGTCTTACACAGCACACTGCAATGATACAAGCTAGAATTCAAAGCCTAAGTGAAGTGAGAAAAGGATCTAAAGGAAAAGGCTGTTGAATACCAAAGTGGACACAGATGAAGCAGCAAAAGGAATTAAGAGTAACCAGAATCTGAAAGCATTCTTTGTATTGCAGAAACTGCAGAAGGACTAGACAGCATCATTCTCTGACTATCCTGGCTTTTTCAAACACATCAGTGTCATCATGGAGCTTGTCCAAATAAGCACAATGAAGCTGGTAAAGGGTCTGGAGCACGAGTCTTATGAGGAGCATGTGGGAGCTGGGGTTGTTTAGCCTGGAGAAAAGGAGGCTTGGGGGAACCTACGACTACCTGAAAGGAGGTTGCAGCCAGGTGGGGCTCAGTATCTTCTCACATGTGACAAGAGGAAATGGCCTCAAGTTGTGCCAGGGGAGGTTTAGATTTGATATTAGGAAACATTTCTTCACTGAAAAGGTTGTCAAGCATTGGAATAGGCTGCCCAGGAAAGTGGTGGAGTCATCATCTGTGGAGGTGCTTGAAAGACGTGTGGATGTGGCACGCGGGGACATGGTTCAGTGGAGGCCTTGGCAGTGCTGGGTTAACTGTTGGAATTGACGATCACAAAGGTCTTTTCCAGACTGAATTATTGTGATTCTGTGATTGATTAAACACATCAGTAATCTGAATTTGCATGACCTTTCAAATGTCATGCTCTTGGACACCTGATGCTAGGGACAGAGTACTAGTCTTGGATAGGGGATATGTAATCAGAGCACTGATTATCTTTCAAAGCAGAGATTTCTGCCTGTATCTCCCCTATTTCAGACAGCTGTTACCAGTTTACTAGGAAAATTTAAGTTTTTCCTGGGCTATTTCATGTTAAAGCCTCATCATTGTGCTAAGCTGAAGTGAGCTGAACTGAAAATTAATTTCTGCTAGTTTTCTGTCACAGTTGTTTTAAGAGTATTTTGTGAGGTCACAAGATGATAGATGAGATTATTATAGAGAAATATGAGTTATTGAATGATGTACATGTGAGTTTTCTAATAAAAATTATAAACATTTTTTCCAAAAATACTCTAATACTGCTCTAATAAAAAGCAGTTATCACAATATTATTTCAGTGTCCCCATCTAAATTTTTACTTTTTAGAGCAGTATTATAGAAATTGGAACTAGGAACTTGTAATATACAAACCAGAGCTTCTTGTCATACAAATCGTCTTGTAATTGTGGATCAAATCACTCCCCTGCTACCATTATTTTCTAGCCTCTCCATCCTACAACAAAGAAATTTAAAAAAGCAAATGCAAATGACCTGTGCCTGCCTCAAAATGAAAGCAGCATTTATGACTCCTTTTGGGTATAGTTTGCCCATTGAATAATGAAAGGAAATCCTCTTTTTGTAACTTTTTGCATATAAAGTTTATCTAGCTCAAACTACACAATTTCGCATTGGGAAAAAAATATCCTACCGATAACACTGGAAAAACAAGTTAATAAAATAATGGAATCATAGAATGTCCTGAGTTGAAAAGGATCCCACAGGGAGTATCGAGAACCAGCTCCTGGCCCTGTACAGGACAGTCCCAAGAATCACACCATGTGCCCGAGAGCATTGTCCAAACGCTTCTTAACTCCGTCAGGCTTGGGGCTGCGACCAGTTAAAGGGGCAATGGTGCAAATGCAGCTCCATAAAGGCACAGCTGAGCTACCACGGATGCCGAACAGGCAGAGGAAGTACACGTAGAAGACAGCCAAGCACGGTGGGCAGACATCTGAGCGGGCTCACAGCCAGGCTGAATTCACCTCGGCTAGACCTGGGAGCGCTGTCCTGGGGGTGTGACGATGGAGCTGCATCAACGCCTGTGTGTGGAGCTGCGCCTGGTCTAACTGCAACACTGCTTATTTCTTCCACTGATTTTTAGCTTTTCTCTACACATATGTCCAGGGATCACATCCAAGGCTGCGCCCAGTTGGGGATACCTTAAAAGAGTTGCGAATGCCACGTCCAAACCGCAAAACCGGCCG
>NW_008680807.1:0-5057 GCF_000695815.1 Acanthisitta chloris
TGGGATAAGCCTCGCGTGGTCCATTCCCGGATGGGGTTGCAGCTGCTGGGGTGAAATAAAGTTGTGAGTCTTGAAATAGTCACAGAATCTGATGAAACAATGTGTTCCACGGTGAAAAACAAAGCAAATTTCTGTTACCTCTTCTCAGACCAAATCCTGCTTCCCAGAAAAAGGAGGAAAGCAAACCATGCGAATCCTGGCACAAGGAACAGGAAAAGCATCGTGGGAGCTGTTTTTATTTCGGGCTTTTTTTAAAACTAGGGCTCTTCAACTTATTCTAAAAATAAGTTGAGGTTGCACTGGCTAAAAGTAATTTATTTTTCCTTGGACAGCTCTCCTTAAAATTATCCCATGTTCGTGTCTTCTGAAACGAGTGGGATCTCATTTAGGGAGCGTGGGATGCCAGGGCTGTTTGTTTTTGGGAATGGGGGTGGGTCTGAACGTTAGTACAGCGAAGACTGTGCCAGCACCTCACCCCTCCCGTTACTGAAGGTCGTGGTGGTCAGTGGAACTCTCTGTGTACTCATCTCTCATCTGGGGAGAGTTAAAGGCTTTGTCTCCCAAGTTGAGCATTGCATGATGGAACAGGAGTGTTGTCTGTTCCGTGTCTGGGATGGTAAATCCAGTGTGGATTCTGTGCTGCAGAAAAGCACAGTTGTACATGAGTGAGTGGCACCAGAGAGGAGGGAGAAGCTGTAATCCATAATGTGTTGAAAGTGTTCACCTAACCCTGCTCAGGAAGCAGGAAAGATAATTTCTGTCTATCTCTCCAAGCCTCTGGCATTGTGCTGGAGGAGTTGAGGTAGTGGCTCTGCTGGGATGGCTTCCTACCAGGCTGTGGCAACAGGACTGCAGCTGCAGAGAGGCAGTTTCCAGCCCCTTATAATCGTCCAATTCACATATCAACTCCTGAAAACATCCAGAATCTTATTCTGGATGATTATCCCTACAAAAGGGACAGAAAGCTCTGTGTTGCAGCACCATAAGAAGCTTCTAGGCTGAATTAAAGCTGCCTGGTTAGTGCGGCATTCTGTTCAAGCAGCAGCTGGTGTTGAAGCCCAGCAGGAGGCATTGCATTTGCCTCAGCACATTGCTCTGTGGCCGCCTCAGCCTTGGGGAAGCATCTCTTGCTCATTCCTGGTCACCCATCTTGGGATCTAAGGCATGTGGATCAACTGGTTTCAGATTTATCTGCTGATGTAACTCCGAATATTGTTCTTGTGTGTCTGGTGTTATTTTTTTATGCTTTTTGATCCTGTTAGGAATTACCATAAGTCACATCTGTAACTTGTGAAGCTCCAATGATGTGTTGTGCTAAGGTGTCATCTCCAGCTTACAAGAAGCTTATCCAATTACATTCAAGGTGGCAAGAAAGTGCAGATCTCTGTGCCCTCCTTAGGGATCCCAGAATGGTTTGGGTTGGAAGGGACCTTAAAGTTCAGCTCATCTTGTTCCAACCCCCTGCCATGGGCAGGGACACATTGCACAAGCCCAGGTTCCTCCAAGCCCCATGCAACCTGACCTTAAACACTTCCAGGAATAAGGCAGCTATAGCTTCTCTGGGCAACCTGTGCCAGTGCCTCGCCACCCTCACAGGGAATAATTTATTCCCAATATCCAATCTAAATCTCTGCTCTTTTAATTTGAAGCCATTCCCCTTTGTCCTATCACTACCTGCCCGTGTCCCTATTACTATCCTTCTGTCTGTCCCTTGCTACTCCTCCAAACCCAAACTCCATTCTCTCTCCTTCTGTCGTTTGATTTCTCATCCTGGATGCTGCATCCTCTCTCTGACACAATGGTTTGTATGGCTGGGAGGTCCTTTGCCCAGGCTGTAGGTGCTGTTCCTGGTCTGCTGCTCTGTAAAAGTGATTTTTGAGTTGGGTTGTAACAGTGAAGAGCTCCTTTAAGATGTGGCTGGTGCCAGGTTTTGTGCACTACACCTAGTCCAGTACTTTGTAGGTCTTAGAGTTCTTCCTCTCCAGCCATGTCCAGCCTCAATGCTTCTGGCACAAAATTCACAAGTGCTTTCAGCAAAAGACACTGAGCACATCCCTGATGGAATCGTGTCAGTATTTTGAAGCTAATTTGGATTAGAGGGAGGTGTGAAGTTATTCCTAAACACCTATTGCACTTGCTGTTGGATCAGTCTTATTCTGGGATAGGAATGCTTGTTCCAATTTAACTTAATCCTTTTTCAAAGCTAACTAATCTAAACCATGCCAGGGCACTCTTCTGGAACGTGCCAAAGTGTAGTGACTCAAAAGAAACCTGATGTGCTGAGGAACCCACTGCCCATTCCTCCCTGTGGGTACGGCTGTGCTGCCATGTGAGGCACCTCTAGGTCAGAGAGAGAGAGCAGACTCAGGAAGAAAATTAGGTTTTTAGGCTTTACAAAAGGAATTTGGGAAAGTGAGAACACCAGATCCTCCTTTTCTGCCCCAGCAGCTCTGTGAACCAGGTGAAAGCTGATCCTGCAGAATAGGGGTGAGGGTTCCCTGTCTGGCTCCCTGTGGACACCCGTGTTGACACAAGAGGTGATGGATGTGGGGGAGAGAGCAGGGTTACCCTTTAAATCCACGCTGGAGTTGTGTAGGATTACAGTGTGCCTGCAATCACACTCGGGGAGATGCACTCAATGCTGCTAATTAGGGAACGTCCCTATTAATGAGGAGAAATTTCCGCACCTCACTGCTGGTGGATGAGTGCCACAGCGGGGAGAAAGGGCTTTGGATTGAGATAAATGTGGTTCTGCTGTCAAAATCACGGTGGGGTGTTGGAAAACGCCTGCGGGGAGTGGGCAGAGGGCGTCAGGCTGTGCTTGGCTGAGGCTGGTGGGATTGCAGGAGCGTTTCAGTAGGCACATCGAGCGATAAATCACCCGGACGTTCCTGGCTGAGAGGAGCTTGGTCCCCAGCCGAGTCGGTGGGTGGAGGAGTGAGATGCCTTTCAGTGAACTGCTGCTTCCCTGTCAGTCCTGTTCTGGGCAGGACTCAGGATACTCAGGATTTGAGAAATAGATGCCATGAGTTCATCTGACTGAAATGGACTCTCAGGAGTTCAATCACAATAGCTTTTACCTCCCCAATGGTTCTTTCAGGGAACTTGGAGGATGAAACTGAAGCATTGGGACAGTCCCTTTCTTTTCCTGTCTCTTCTGTCTGCGATGGAGGGAAGGGGGGAGAGAAGGGGTCAGCGATGAGGTGGGTGATGAGGGTGCTGACACTGTGGAATAATATGGACTTTACACAGTGAAATGCTGGGAACTGCAGCAGTGTAGCAGTGGGCACAAGTAGCTGTGAAACATGATGCCCAGACTCAGTGGACTGACTGGGGAGGGTGAGGGGAGAATGCAGATGACGCATTTGATTTTTTAAAAAGTGGAAAGTGTTGACAGAAACTCTATCTTGATTAAGGGCAGTAGGAAAGCATTCGATTCCAGCCATGTCTCCAGCTCAGTTACAGTTGGTTTTGGCTCTGATTCTTCTGTTTGCCTTCTTTGGGCACTACCTTGACATCTTTGCAGCCAGGTAGCTGGTGCTTCTCTAATTACATTCTTGCCTTTGATTATCACAGTTCTGCTCCAGGGAATTGGAGGCTTCTCAGTGCAGCCACCTTCAGAGGCTGGTGGTTGTGACATTGCTTCTCTTTGCTTTTGACCATTTTCTTATTTATGGAACATACCATCTGGATTGAACCATGTGTGGTCTGCCTAGACAGATGGTTTAGGGCTGAGACTCTGTGGATTAGGAATATACTACTTTGGAGTTGGTTGAGCTCATAAAAGCAAAGTTCAGGTGATTTCCTTGGGGAGTGTTTTATAACATCCTCATGGGCTTTGCCTTGCAGCTGTGTGAGGCATCACGAAAGCACCTTTGCAAAAAGGTTTTGTTATAATTTCAGGGTTTATAACCCTCTCACTGGCTTTATTCCTGTTCCTGTTGAGTTTAATATCACCTGTTGACACAGGGACTCCTCTTGCTGTCAGTGCTCCATTAATTAACTGCAGGGACTGTTTGACACGGTCACAGTGCTTGGTTTGTTTATAGCCTGGCCAGCCTCGGGCTAGTGCTGTGGAATGCAGTAAGGGCCGACACTGCCCTCCTTCTGACTTTTTGCCCGGTAACAATACTCCACAGAACCTTCTTCCTGCTTTGAAAATCAATTTTCTCCATAGAAGCACACCTTTGTGTCATTAGTTCTTGTTTGTAGCCCTTCAGAGGGAGAAAGATTCTTTTGCAGTGCCCTGGAGTCAACTTTATTGGCTTTGTAAATCCTGTAAGGATAAGAACTCCTCTTTGTGTGTGGTGAGGGAAGGAAGTGCAAATCAGTCGCTGTCTGGAAAAGCTTTATACTTGATTTCCTTTTGAAAAATACAATTTTAGCACCTACAGGTACAAAGAAAACCCTCAAAACTTGATCTTTCTGGTTGTTTTGAACCTGCAAATGTCAACAGTGGTGAAATCTCCTTAGCTTTGTCAGTCAGCAAGTAGAATAAAACAGAGGTAGAATAAAAAGGTGCATTGCATGAAGATGTGTGCAGGATAAGAGAGGAGTATATACCTTGTTGCTAGAAACCCTGTGGAGGCAGAGAGGTGTGGGATGACTCCACTGACACCTTGTTGTTGTCTCAAGGGCTGTAGCAGTGCAGGTGGAGGACTCGTGGGGACAGTGTGGCAGCAAAGATGTCTCGCACAGAATCTCGTTATTCCTTTGATGTCCCAAACCCCTGCATCAACTTTGCGACTCTGAGTGAGGATGATGACACACACAATGCAGACTCCTGGTTTGGTAAGTTGCTTCTAACTCCTTGATTTGTTTTGTTGTTGCATGAGGCCTCCATGTGATCCTTGTTTTGGGCCTGGCTTCCCTGTCAGTTGCTAAATCTTGTTGTTAGCTGCATCATTCATCATGAATGGGGCATTTTTATTGTGGGGTGTTTTTTTGTATTTAAACTCTAATTGTCATCTGTAACTTGACTTGGTTAACCTCATAATGATATTCTGAGGTATTGTTAAAAATTCCTAACGGAGTATGTATGATCAAAGTATCTCTTT
>NW_008680807.1:5075-17397 GCF_000695815.1 Acanthisitta chloris
GTCCCTCCTGCAGAAAACCTGGCAAAGGTCTCACAGTGCAGCCCTGCTCTTTCAAGGTCTGATGTTGTTTTATCTGCTGTCAAATCAGAAGCAGTAGCAATGGGTAAGCTGGCACGGTGTGGAGGGGAGGGAATAAATATTACCTGCTTTTCACTGGCAAAATGGAAAGCCCTCTGCCTGACTTTTGTGGGATCATCCTCATAAACTGCTGTCTGCAAGATCTCATGTGGTTTCACTTGGTGTTGTTCTGAATATGTGTATAGAGATGAGCTGACACTTGTCTCTCTTCCCAGGGGAAAGAGGTGATGAAGCAGAATGTGCACAGACCAATGTGGTCCCTCAGAATATCACTGACTCTCTGGCAGCCTGGAGAGTTGCTGTCCCTGCAGAGGCCCCTCAAAGGTGACATACTTGTGTTCAGTTTGCATGATGATTGATGATGGTGTAACTAAGCAGCTCCTTGCTTTCAGGATCTGCAGTTCTAGCTGTTCTTGGGTCATCCTATGGGGCTGGAGTTCTCCAGCACAGAGATCGTGTATTGGGACAGCTGATCTGCTGTCTAAGCTGGAGGGACAGTCTCTAGGGTGGAAATGTAATGCAGTGTCTCACATACTTGTCAAATGAGACTCGGTAGCTCCAGGAGCTTCTGGAATGTGAAGATATCTGAAACTGAGGTGGCTTATAATGTTTCTTTGTTTATATCTGCCTGACTTGGGCAGAACTCGTTCTTGGTGTGAATGCAAGGGGCTCTGTATGCTCGTGTATACCAAAGAATATTAAGTTTATGGATTGTTAAACTCGAATATATTGTGTTGCATTTGGATTGTTTGGATTGCCCACAGTTTGCATAGTGGGCATGGGGGAGTTAGGTGATGCACTGGCACAGACAGTGTTATGCAGGTCGTGTGTCTCCTCAGTCCTGTGGGAAAGATGACCTCTGTGTTCTGTTCTACTCCAGGGCAGGCAGGAGTAAAGCTACAAAGCAGAGAAAAAGCCAACAGCGCAAGCAGCCAGCAAGAATCAAAGCAGAGAGAAGTGCTGATGCCGTGGGTAATAAGGCAAAGGTTCCACCCCTGAAAAAAATGAAACTGTACGTCATCAAAGTACTTCTGTTTGGGGCTGGGAGGGGGGATGCAACTGTTCCTTTGGAAAGGATTTCCACCTGGCTGAGAGGGTTCTCCCAGGAAGGTTAAGGGGTGGTGGCTGGAACTGATTGCTGATACAGCCATTTCTTGTTCATGAAACCAGTAAGAGCGGAAGAAATGTCTCTGGAGGTAGAGATGTGAATGAAATAAGCATGGGTTTCTTCAACTTCCTTCTCCTTACTCAGTGTCTGTCAGTTAGCTTTGAATTTGTATTAGCTTTTCCATCAGGAAGTCATCAGACAGTCATTAGCTATGAAAGAGTCACAGCTAAAATACTTCTCAAATTAGCTTGACAACTGAGATACCACATGGTGATAAGCTTGAGGTCAGGAAATTGAAGCATGTTCTTTGAAATACTGCTGTACCTCAATGAATGACAGTATACCTCCCTCCTCCAGAAAAGTTCCAGAAACTCAGTAATTCATTTCCCTTCTGCAGCCTTAGAGTACCAGGGAAAACTGGACAGTCTGTACCTGGGCCTGTGGTGAGATAAGGCCAGCCTGGCATACCTTAGACCTCACCAGGTGTTGGGATGTTGTGTATGGTGGTGAGAGCTGCAGGTGATCTTTCATTTTGAACACAGTTAACCGGAATGGTTTGCCCTAACAACTTGTTATTTTTAGTTCTGGCAGCAGAGAGAAGGTGACAGAACCATCCACAAAGGGAGAGCCCTCCCAGGATCCTGACCTCTCCCCAGGGAGAGAGAGAAACAAACTGATCGTGCCTTCCACGCCAACAATGTTGAAGTACGTGGCTTTCTTGTGACTTGTCTGCTAATCACAGTTGATTTAGGTGACAGCCCTGGCTGAGTGTTTTCAGCTTCAACTTAGCATGTGATGGTATCACATTTAGTAAACACCAGATCAAGGCAACAATATTAGGATGAAATGTATTTCACCAGCTGAACCTGTGCACAGGAGAGCTTTAGCTTTTTGTTTGAGGACAAGGTTATTCTTATTAAGGAATGGAACATGGACACAGAAAATGAGTCTGCAGAATAGCAGCTAGCTGTGAGATTTCTTGAGCTAACAAAATCCAAGCAGATCTCTTGTAAAGAGTATATTTTTATAACAAGTGATGTTCCTGCAAGGAGGTCAGAAATAGCAGGTTCCTTGCACTAGCATCATGCTAACCATCAGGGAAGCAGAAATGTGTATCTCAGTCTTTCTTGTGCTTCTTCAGGAGGACCAAACTTCCTAACAAGGTGAAGAGTACAGAGGAGCAGGAGATGGAAAAGATGCAGCAGTTGCAGCAGGAGGTTATGGAGCTGCGGAAGATGAATGAGGAGTCTCTGAAAGCAGCTATTGCTGGACCAGGTGAGCTGTGCCTGAACTGCAGATTGAAGCTGTCCTGGGCTCAGCTGAAGAGTGCTGCACAGAGCTGTGCAAGTACCTTTGGAAACAAACATTCCAGCCTTTGAAATAAGTATTAGGAGGCTTTAACGTAGATCAGTCCCTAAACTGCCTGGATACAGGTGTATTTGGTTTTTGTCATGTTTTGAAAGGTTAAAGATGAGCTTTGTAAAAAACTGACAAGTTATTAGAAAGGAAATGCTTTTTTTAATCCCCACAAATCCTTCCCCCACCCTACTCCAAACGGCTTCCAGTCCTTACATGTTCCTTTCCTTTAGGACAACCCATGAAGAGATGTGGTGGTCAAGCCACAAAGCCAATAGATTTCCACTTCTGCACTGACAGTAGAATCAAGCAGCATATGGAAAGTCAACCTCGGAATGAGTACAAGGAGGTGGATTTTGCAGCAGTACTAAGGAAGCATCCCCCTTCTCCGGTGAGAGCCAGAGTGTTGCCAGCACTCAGCTGACTGATTCTTGACATCACCTCCTTGCTGCTTGTGCAACACCAGTGCTGGTGACCCGCAGAGAGGTTACCACAGCAGGGGAGGTGTTGTGCAAACCTGACTGACCTCACTGTGTCTGCATTGCCACAAGTCTCCAAAGGAACCTTGTGGAAAAAGGAGCCTTTTAATGTCAGGTCTTCCAGTCATTTCACCTCACACTTTAATCTTCTGCTTTGTGCTCTTTCCCAGTATGACTTGTGTATGTTCAGACTGTGAACACTTGTGCCTAATATTAAGTGTTACCTTCTTTTCCATGAGGCAAAGGGACAGATATTGTGCATCAGTGGGGAAAGGAAGTGTTATTGAAACCTTCTGACCACACTAACTGTAGCTTTCTGTCTGCAGACACGCATGCCAAAGGGACGCACTATCCCCAAGCCTTTCAATCTGTCCCAAGGAAACAAAAGAAAACTTGAAGAAGCCACATCAGAATATGTGTCCCTTGCTGAGCAGGTGGAAGCATTCCAAAAACGCACACCCTCTCGTTACCACTTGAGGAGCAGGAAGTCTGAGGAAAGTGAGTGGTCTTGGCTGTGTCCACAGAGATGGTGGTAGAGCAAGAGAGATGCTTTGCCTACTCTGGGCAAACAGTCTGTCTGTTGCAACCTTGCCATTAACTGCTGGTCTCTGAATTCACAGGCACAGTTTCAGGCAAGTCAGTGAAGCCTCAGGTCCTACACCCCAGAACACCTGTGCTCCTGACAAAGCAACGCTTGAGACCTGTCACCTGCAAAACTGCAGCAGAGTTAGAAGCAGAGGAAATTGAGAAAATTAAACAGTAAGTAAAGGTTTAATCTAGTTCTCCAAGGGATGATTGTACCCCACTGGAAATATCTTTCAGATACCAAAATATCACTTCCTGGGAATACCCTTTTTGTGTAAAAGAATGAGTAGCATGAAACCATTGAGGTTGTTTTAGCTTCTGCATGATTCTTTGGCTCTGATTGTAGTGAAGTGAGAAGCAGCCAATTCATTTTGAAGAAAGTGCTCTTAGGAGAGGTGATCTTGGGCTGAGTATGACTTTTGATCACAAAGCAAAGCCTTTATAGCAGTACAGCCTGCACTTCCAAACTCTCCTGTAGGCAAAGATTCGGATTTCTAGGAAAGCAATCCATAAGGCTTTCCTTATTAGTCTTTCTGTTTCAAAAGCAAAGCAAAGGAATTGTTGCTAGCTAGAGCTGCACACTATGTAACATACAATATATTGGTGACTGTCTCCACCTTTCCTGTGCAGGTACAAGTTCAAAGCACGAGAACTCAATCTCAAAATCTTTGAGGGTGGACCACTGCTGCCCAAGAAACCTGCTAAGAAGCAGCTCACACAACCCATTGGCTTTGAGCTGGAAATAGAAAAAAGGATTCAGGATCGTGAGAGTAAGAAGCAGCAGGAGGAAGAGCACTATGAGTTCCATTCCAGGCCATGTCCCACGAAAATCCTGGAGGAAGTTTTGGTAAGTTTAGCAATACCCGGACCTGGGAATTAGGACTGAGGTGGCAATTAGCTTCAAAATGTTGCATTATGTATTTAATCATCTTCAGTAAACTGTGTCTGCCACTAGGTAAGAATGGCAATGGGTTCATCCTATGCTGTTGGGTTGTTTCTCTGTAGTGTGTTTTCTTGGCACTTGGCCTTGGGTAACTCCTTTTTTGGCCCTTCTGAACAGGGTGTTCCAGAGAAGAAAAAACTTCCTGTTACAGTCCCCAAGTCTCCAGCCTTCGCCTTGAAAAGCAGAACCCGTGTGTCTGGCAGAGAGGAGGAAAAGGTAACAGTTGTGGCTAGGCTGGAGCCAGGTCTCTTGGTCCCACTGCAGAGCCTGCTGCCCCTGGCTGTGGATGAGGTGCTCTGGGCTGGGTATCCCCTTTCCTCCTGTGAGCAGTTTCTCCAGTGGTCACATCTGTCTGGAATAATTTAGACCTGAGGGCACTGAGGAGAGTTTGAGGTGTTGTTGCTGTGAGTGAGAAAAGTGAACTGCATAGATTTCTCAGGTTGTTGCCCCTCTGTATTCTGTCATTGAGGGCAGATATTGCACATGACCTTTTCTTCCTGAGGTGGGAGCAGGATTCTGAATGCATCATGTCCCTCCTCCTTTCCCTCTTGTGAAGAGGACATGGTAGAATTACAGTCTAATTTGGATGAGTACTAGAACTCTGAGAGTGGTTTGGAAAGAGGAAGAACTGGCCTGTGCTTCAGAATGCCAATAAATTGGCACTTCTTGGATTGCTAATTTCTGCAGTGTCCAGTGTTTGCTTGACCCTGCTGTGCCCTTTGTTACAGGAGCTCATCCAAAGCTCTTCAGGGCTTTGTTAGCAGGAGTTTCAGTCTTCCTACAAAAGTGAAAAATCAGATCCTAACACTAATATCCCTTTAGGAAAAAGAGGTGGTGCCTGTGATCAAAGCTAACCCTGTGCCCCATTATGGAGTGCCCTTCAAACCCAAAATGCCAGAGCAGAGGCACCTCGTGGAAGTTCAACCCTTCTCTTTCGATGCTCGGGACAAAGAGCGGCAGATACAGAAAGAGAAGAAGATAGAAGAAATGCAGAAGGGAGAGGTAAGAGCTGAAACCTGCCTCGAATTCCACTCCAGTAAAAAGAGTGTGGCAGAACTTGCCTCTTGTTATCTGTTAAACATCCAAGGACAAGAAATATTTCAAGTTGTTTGTTTCAGGTGCCAAAGTTCAAGGCGCTGCCTCTGCCTTACTTTGACGAAGTTAAACTGCCAGAAAAGAAGGTCAAAGCCCCAACTCTTCCTGAACCATTCCACCTGCAGGTGGATGAACGGGGAGCTGCCAAGCTCCAGAGCTGGAAACAGCAGGTAGGATGAAAAGGATAATGGAACTCACCAGACTTAAAGCAGCTGGTGGAGTTGTGGTTGACTCCAGAAAAAGTCCTGCTTGAGCTGAATCAGGAGCTGAATTTGAGCATTAAATAATTCTATCCATGGCATGAGACTTGTACTGTGGGTTAAGGATTGGTAGATTGAGGTGATTTATTTTTCTCACTCTATGGTAAGTGATGA
Organism: Acanthisitta chloris; assembly: GCF_000695815.1. Lineage (NCBI taxonomy): Eukaryota > Metazoa > Chordata > Aves > Passeriformes > Acanthisittidae > Acanthisitta > Acanthisitta chloris. The sequence goes on from NW_008680807.1 coordinate 11,094, forward strand.
GGTTTACCACAACTGTACAAAACAGCTGTGGGGTGATTTCCGAGCAGCAGCTCTGTGCAGCTGGATCCCTTTGCTGACCCTCTCTGTGCATTGACACATAAATAACATACTGCTTTGCTTGGATGAAGTCTGCACTGGACACCTGAAACTTTCTTCAGGCTATTTTTAGTGAAGTAACTGTTGGGCAACAAGTGACACAACTTTTTTGCTTTAATATCGTTTTCTATGGAAATGATTTGACACTTGTCTTTTCCAGTGTTGGGAATGCTGGACTCCGGGTGAGGAAGGGGTGAGGTGAGGGGTGGTCTCTGTTAAGCCTGGCACTTGATGTGCTCTATTTTCCTGTCTTCTCTTGCAGCTTAAAGAAGACTTGAAAAGGCAGAAAGAGGCAGCATGTTTTAAAGCTCGTCCCAACACAGTGGTGTACCAGGAGCCTTTTGTGCCCAAAAAGGAGTATAAGCTTCCAGCAGGTAGAATTACAAGTACTTGCTACATGGGCTTGGCTGATAGCTCAGAACTGATGCAATTAAGTGATGTTTTTTCTGGCTATTGCCTCTACTTCATCAGCAGAGCCAATAGTGCCTTGCACTTAATCAACTAATTGCCTAACAGCTTGTGTCCCCAGGGAGCAGGGGGGTTTCCTCTCTGCCCCCCTGTCCTGCTTCAGCATGGCAGCTGTATTTAGCAGCTCTGCTGCAATTGGCAGATGATTGATGTGTGCCAGCTCAGGACAAGGGTTTGGAGAATGTGAGGAGCTCCCTGCAGAGACAGCTGGTGTTTCTGCAGCGCTGTCACTCTGTGCCTCACATTTCTAATGAGATGAAGGCATCTAAGGCTTGGGTCGACTGAGCTTCATAGGGCATAAACCCAGCCAAAAACTTGTTTGTACTAACAATTGTGTGCTTGCTCCTTCCTGTGAGAACACCCACAATGGGGTGACGTCTGCATTAACAGTGCTCACATCTGGGAGTAAGGTTTTCTCTTTACCTGAAGCCTCGTGGTATCTCCTAATCACCCTTGCAAGATGAAGCTCTCCAAAGGGAAGCTTCCATTAACACTAGTGCTGCTCTGCTTTACCTGGCTCTCTTTTTGAAACCTTATCTCCTTTATTTCTAAACTTAGAGAGCCTTTCTGGTTCTGTAGTTGCTGAAAGCTTTGAGCTGGCAACAGAAAGAAGAGCAAAAGAGCGGCAAGAATTTGAAAAGCGATTGGCAGAGGCAGAAGCCTTAAGGGAGAGGCAGGGGGAGGAAAGGGCAGGAGGAGTATATCAGGCAGCAAGAAGAGGAGCGTGAAAAGGAGGAAGTTGCTAAGCTAAGGCAAGAAATGGTAAGTGAGCTGTTTCTGAGCAAGTGCTGTAAAGTAACCCAAAGGAATGTGGGAATATCCTCAAGGAGCTAATGTCACTCTTGAGCTGCATTAAGACTGTCTTTTCAAGGTTCCCTGTTGCAAACTGACTCCTGGAGTATATCAGGCAGCAAGAAGAGGAGCGTGAAAAGGAGGAAGTTGCTAAGCTAAGGCAAGAAATGGTAAGTGAGCTGTTTCTGAGCAAGTGCTGTAAAGTAACCCAAAGGAATGTGGGAATATCCTCAAGGAGCTAATGTCACTCTTGAGCTGCATTAAGACTGTCTTTTCAAGGTTCCCTGTTGCAAACTGACTCCTCGTTAACTTTACAAGTGGTTTAAAAAAAGCCAAACCTACAAAACAACCCACACAAAACAGGCAGCTCTGCTGAGATGGCTGAGGCTGGGAGCAGTACACGTGTAGTTTATTGGAGCAGAATGAGCTTAGTAAACCCACAACCCCAATGTGTGCTGTGTGTTCCTAGTGCCTCACTCCAGTGTCCAGTGCAGTGTGGTGGTCTAAGGCAGACACCTGCCTTCGTCCCACCCATGACTCACCTGCCAGTTTCAGCTTCTTCATAACTGCAAGCATTTGCTTCATTTTGTTCTTGATTGTATTTTTTTTTCTCACAGGTTCACAAGGCAAACCCAATACGCAAATATCGCAATGTGGAAGTGCAGCGTAGCAATCAGCCACTGACTTCACCAAAGTCTCCCAACTTCTCAGACAGATTCCGGTGCTGATGAGCATCCATGTCATAATAGGAGGGAAATCCCACCCCTCTCCACTCCCTTTGTCGGAGAGAGGGAGCAGTTGTTTTTTTGTAACTGCTCAATCTGAACTACTACACTTGGTTCCGTTGTTGTGTTGAGTATTTTAACTTCACCTGAGCCCTTAGCATTCCAGCAGTGCTGCACAGCCTTGCTTTGTATCCAGACCTCTTGTTCTTTGGAGACTAAACCAGGTCTTGTTGTTGCATACAAATATTGTGTAGCTACTAAATAAAAATTCCTAATGTGATTGCTGTTTCTGGCTAGTGGCTTGTGACCCTTTTCTGCAGAAGAGTTGTCAGTGAAGGGTGACCATACAGATGTGCTCATCTGGCAGTGCTGCCCTGGCTTTGTACACTAAGTGTTGGTTTCAAGTGTCTTTTTTTGTTAGGCTTTCGGTCTGTTTTAAGCTTGCATTGTGTTAAGTAATGTGAGGCTGCTGCAGGCAGTGTCATGCAGGGCTGACCTTTCTCATTGATGTTTAAACAAACCAATATAAGTCTTGCCCATGCTTTAAAGTAGTTCTCTGTGTATATGTTAGAGCATTAAACCTTCTTGTTGTGTTATAGCTGAAATCATTCTGTTTGGGGAACCATTTAACTGGTAAATGACTTGCTGTGAGCAGGTCTCTTGGCTACAGACACATCAACATCTCTGGCTGTTCTGGGTGGTGAGCAGACCTAACTATAGCCCAAGTGCTCAAATGAGCTGGAAGACATGACTGACAGTGTTGTGAAGAGCAGTCAGATTAAAGTCTTAAGAATTATTTTTTACCTTAACATTGTGCTCTGCTTTCTTACCTTTATGTCTTGCTGGAACATGTGTGAGCAGGGCTGCTCACTACTGTTGTGCTGTCTAGAACACAGGAAAAATGGGATTAATGGTAGGACAAACTATTTCTTTTTTGAGGGTTATGGCAAATGTTTGCTTTTGTTTCTGCTGAGTTTGGATACTGTTGGAGAAGTATTCTTAGAGTGTGGCCTTTAATTCAGATTTTTGAGTGGAGAGGAAAGGTGGTTCAAACTTGGTGTCAGACTCCAGCTGAGGGGATGGTTGAAGGTGCTGCCTCATCCTTGCCATGAGGATAACCAACAGCCAGAAAAGCTGCTGTCACTGCTGCTGTGACAATTGACAGGCATGACTGGAGCAAGAGGGATGTGTCAGCATCCTCCTGTTGAAAAACTTTAGGTCTGTGTGGATCTGTTCACAGGTGTGCAGCTTTTCCCTGTCTGCCTTAACCCTGTTTCTGACACAGTGGAACTGTTCTCTGTGATCTCCTGTATGGGGACACTGCAGGACCTCGGATGTGCAGTCAGGGAACCCTTGCTTCAGCCTCGAGTGCCAGCTCTGGAGCAGGCAGCATGTGGGCAGCAGGAGCAGCAAATATTTATGGTGAGTCAGGGGGAAGCTGGAATGATGATGAGCTGCTGAAGAATGTAAATGCAAGCAGGATAACGAGGCAGAGCTGAAGCAGCCACTGATCCCTGAAGGATGGAGCAGCTGGATTTCCCTGATGGCCCTACATGGCCTCTGCTCCTGCCCTGAGGAAGGGGTTGTGTGCCTGACAGCTTGACTGGTTTGGTTTTTTTCCCCAATGTGGTAACATTGAGTCTAATAAAAGACATTACTTCTTCTCATAAACATGACCTCTTGTATTCCTCATGTGCAGCAAACAGTGGAGGGAACCTCAGGCAGCTGTGCCTCCAAGGGTCTGGGGTGTTTGGCTGAGCTTGGAGTCACCCACTGGGTTCTTGCAGCCTGGTGGGTGGGATTCGCCCTCTTAATTCAGAGGGAAATCATGTCATGGTGGAAAAAATGCTCTAGTGTAAAAAGTGTGTAAAAGACAGGTGTCTCAGAGGAGCTGGATGTTGGTGAGGATGGGGTTTGGTCAAGGCTTCAGCAAGGTGATTTTCCCAGGGCTGGGGGAAAAAATTTAAAGGACTGGAGCAGGAGACTGGGATTTAAATGAGTGCTGTTCCAGCACCTGCCTCTGAAGTCAGGGTAGGCTGAGAAACTGATGTAAAATCTATGTTCTTGTTGTATGGACTTTGCAAAAACATTCTTGTACTCCAGAACTCAAAGCCTACCACCTTTATGTGTGTGTTTTGAGAGGGAGGGGTGAGAGGAAGGGGAAGCAAGGAGAGCTGGATACAAAAATATTCCCCCGATGCCTTTCTAGTGGAGCTGTACCCAAAATAATTTGCTGAACTTGGACCAGAGCTGGAACTCAAAGACAGGCAATGTTTTCTTGGAGCTTTATGTTGAGTTGAAAGATCTGTTTATCTGATGAATAAAATTCTTATGGAAAGGCTTGATGATGCTCTCAAAATACAGCTTTGCTTCTCCCCTCTCCACTGGGAAGCTGTTGGCTGCCACCATGGCTTGACCTGAGGCTGGAAACACATCAGCAAGTCCTGGTGCTCACTGGTGCTGCTGCCTGTGGACCCATTCCAGCCCTCGAGATGCTGCACAGTTCTGGACACCCTTTTGATGATGCTGGGATTTTTTCTTGTCTTTGCCCATCACCTTGGTGGCACCTGTTGTGACAATAGCAGCTTGTGGAAGTCCTGGGTGCCAATGGAAGCAGTTAAGCTGTGCCCGCCGGGCCAGACAGCCTGGCTGGTTTGTGTTACAACAGCATGGCTGGGATTCAGGTGGGGTGTTGTTCAGCCTGCCCTGGGCTCGATTTAGCCGGGGTGTAGGGTTTCCTGGAGAACGGGCTGCGTTTGGCCCCGAGAGCCTCCCTTCCCGTGGAAAACGTAAAGGTTAAAGTGTGCTGCCACAGTTGTGACAACGGCGTAGCTAGGGAACAGCGTGCTTGATGCACTGCCAGATAGCCCCAGGACAGGCTGTTTTCCAGCTGCAGCCAATGTAGGCTCTGGCTGAAGTTCCTGAATGGGAAGGGAAAAAAAAACGAAGCCCAAGCTGAGAACCCTGGGTGGTGGCTGGTTCGCAGGGACATGGAGCACACTGCTGCTCCCTGGGGTGTGGGGCTTTGGACCAAGGCATCCAAAATCCTAGGATGCAGCAGCTTTTAATTCTACAACTGAAAGGCAGCTTTCAATTCTACAATTCCTTCTTCCAAGAGGGCTGATTTCAGCTTATTTTCCTCTGCTCACAAATGAATTTTGTCTGTAATAATGGCAAACCATGGTCACCCACTGCCTTCGGAGAACCATTTCCACGGCACCCTAGTGCCTGCTTGCAGGCCTTTGCCTCCTCACCTTATCCCAAACTTCATGCCTGGACACCAACTTTGCTCCAAGGGAGTGTTTAAGATTGCAGACATCCTGGGAAGTCTGGCTGGTGTCCATGTGGGTGCTCCTGCTCTTCTTGGAGGGTTTAATCACAATATCCACTGGACCAACAGCTCTGAGGGGTCTGTGGGGCACAGTTTATGATATGCGAGCTCCTGCCCCGTGCCTGGACGTTCTCCTTTCACCCGGGGGTTTCTGGGACAGTGCAGAGCTAAAGGCTGGCAGAGTGGTGGCAGTACGTGCCTGAAGTGACATTGGTGGCCTCCAGGTGCCTGGCAGCTCTGGGCCAGAGGAGGGGAAAGGCAATTCCAAACTGTAATTTGGTGATGACAGTCGGTGGACAGAGAAGCTGCTGCCCAGGCACGGTGTCTGGATGGCTGGTCCTGCAGGCATGCCCTGTGGAGGCTGAGGTGGGAAGATTCCTGCTCACCCCAGGTGCAGTGACTGTGCTGGGAATGGGCAGTGTGGCTGTCACTGTCCTCGAGAGCTGTGGTTGCTGGTGATGCTCCAACTTCCACACGTACACAGCTGCATCAGCACTGGGTTGGAGTTGTGTACCTGCTCCTGCATCATCCCTGCTTGTCCTCATCACATTCCAGGTCCTGTCGTGGATGCTGGGGAAGGAGCTGGGCTTGCTGAAGCCACAGATCTGAGCTGTGAGTGCTGGAGTGGGACAGCCCTGTGTCTGCTCAGGAGACCCTGGCTGCATCACGCCAAGCAAGAGCTGCTCTTACATCGAGGTGTTGATGGTGGGTGCCTGAGACGAGGGCAGGGACTGGCAGGACAGCAGTACCAACCTCTGGGGCAGGGGACTAGCCATGGCCCCATTCTGGCTGGTCTCACTCTCAATGCCACATGTGAACTACAGCTCCTCTGGCAAAACCTGGTGGCCTGCTGAAAGCTGGGATTTGTCAATGTGGAGCAGCAGCACCATCT
>NW_008680807.1:17436-18191 GCF_000695815.1 Acanthisitta chloris
TGCTGCAGGCAAGGTGAGCACTGCTCTTGGGGGCTGCTGCCTGTGCTGGTGGCTTGGGCTCAGCTCGATCATGATACTGGACAGGGCAGCCTTCCCACCTCCTTCACCGCCACAGCCTCCAGCTGTGTCACAGCCCTGCACACATGCAGCACATGGGTAAGGTTTTAAGCTAAGGAGAAAGCAGAGCAAGGTTTAAGCAACCAGGTTTTGTGTCTGGCAGGACCCAAACTTTGTGTGGCCATGGGATGGGAGCTTGGAGGAGGGACTCAGCTGTCAGTTGGCAGCGGCTGAGGCTGGAGGAGCCCAGGGTAACTTCAGCCTCCTTAGGGGCACCCAGACACCAGCCTGGCCCAGGGGAGAGCCCCACTCCTGCAAGCACCAGTGTTCAGCCCTCTACAGACCCTGAGGCTGTGCCCTGGGGTGCAGCACCCCAGAAAGATCTGGCAATTCCTGTGCAGCACCTACACACAGCCCGCTCCCTCCAGGACCCTCCAGTTCCTCTGCTTCATTCCTTGATTCCCAAAACACTTGATTTTGCAGGAAATCCAGTTCCCAGGAAAGGCTGTAGTCACTGTCTAGTGCCCAGTTCCCAACTCCTGTCACCTGCATGAGGGCCCAGGGGCAGTATCCAGAGTCAGAGGTGCCCTCAGGTGCTGTATCGTACCCACAGAGCACAGAGTCCTTCAGAGCTGCTCTCCCAAAGGACCAATACCAGCAGGCAGAGCTGGCTGCAGTTCAGTGACATGGGGGACCAG
>NW_008680807.1:18271-21646 GCF_000695815.1 Acanthisitta chloris
CCCAAAGGACCAATCCCAGCAGGCAGAGCTGGCTGCAGTTCAGTGACAGGGCAGGGGGGACCCATCACCAGCTGCTCCCAGCCACCATCCCCATGGTGGTTCACCTTGTGTCACCTGTGCGCACCTTGAAAGACCTTGGCCACCTGGATCTCATCCAGCTTGCCCGGGCCACCCTCATGGAATATTTTTCAGGTGCCACTGTGGCTGGGGGCAGCCCCCCAGCCACCATCCCCATGGTGGTTCACCTTGTGTCACCTGTGCGCACCTTGAAAGACCTTGGCCACCTGGATCTCATCCAGCTTGCCCGGGCCACCCTCATGGAATATTTTTCAGGTGCCACTGTGGCTGGGGGCAGCCCGGGAAAGGGAGCCGGGCCGGGCCCTGGCCCCTGCCCTGTGCCTGTGTGTCCCCAGCCCACGGGGGACAGGCGAGAGTGGCGTGTCCTTTGAACAGGCTCCAGCAACAACAGGTGCTGGGAAAGGCGAAGCAGGACAGCTCCTGCTGCTGTAAAGGATCCTCCTCTGCCTGCACTAATCCGGCTCCGTTACACCCGGCATAGAAGAGGTTGCTCCCTCTGGAGCTGCCACAGTGCGGATGCTGCCCCCCTGACCACCCACTGCACCAGGATCCAGGTAAAGGGGCTGGGGGTGCCCATGGCTGGTCATTTGGGGCATGGTGTGGGGGGTCCTGGGGGTAGTGGAGCCTCCATCCCTGTGAAGGGCACCCTCATCTGCTCGTGCTGGACTGTGGCAATGCTCTCCCTCTGCTACAGCTTCTGTTCCAGTAAGACTACCAAGCAACTTCCCTGTTAGTAGGATGATCGCTGGTGGGTTTATTCTGGGACTGGGCTGTCCCAGTCTCTGGACGGCTGTGCAAGGAGGTGTTTTGGTACAGGGTGAGGAGAGGTGATTGGGTACAGGAAAGCAGTGGAGCACAGGGCAGGGAAGGGATTTAGGGATCAGGTTTTGGGCCGGAGCCCCCATACAGGTACCTGGGTACCAACAGGTCCCTTTGGTTGATACAGCTGTCACTGGGCAGAGGGATGAGCAGCACTGGCAGCTGCTGGGTCTGGGGGTCTGTGTGGCCCCTGCGGAGGGGTCTGCCTGCATGGCTGGACCTCCTGTGTTTCATGGGGAGAAGTGATGGGGCCATGCTGGGGGATCCTCACTTCTCCTGCTTCCCAGCCCCAAGGCTGGAGCCTCTGTCTCCTGCCCTAGCACGGTGGGACGCAGCCTTAAATTGTCACCCTGGCCGCGCCGCGGTGGCTGTTCGCACGCCAGAGGCCCCAGGCACCCAGTGACAGGTGCCGGCGTCAGGACATCGATCAGTCACCGCGGGGCAGATACCGGGGCACAATGGGACAGTGCCGGCACTGACAGCCCGGTGGGGTCCCTGGCTCGGTGCCGCCAGCCCGGGAGCCGGAGACAGGGGGTGGGGGCACAGCTCCTGGCTGGCTGGCAGCAGTTTGTCCCTGCAGGAGCCGAGTCTACCCGAGTCCTTCCGTGCCCCTCTGCAGGGTGTCGGGTCTGGGGAGCTCTCAGCTGCTGCTTTCTCTCCCGCAGGAGACTCGCTGAACGGGGAGCACAGCAGGGCAGCTGCCTCCTGCCTGGAGAGTCCCCATGGAGCAGGGCGATGGGGCGGACGATGCCGGCACTGGGGGGACTGGTGGCACAGCCCCCACTGAAGCAGAGGGCAGCACAGCTCCCCAGGCTGCCCAGCCCCAAGGGGGGACAGCGCCGGCTGCCAGCGCAGATGAGCCTGGGCAGGAGAAGGCTGAAGTTGATGCTGGAGGAGGGAAGGCAGAGCCAGCGCGGGAGACAGCCCCGGCTGTTCCAGAGCCTCGGGAGGGACAGCAAGCAGTGCCGGCAGAGGAGGATTCAGCTGTGCAGCACAGTGGACGACAGGAATCATCTGATGGAGGGCAGGCAGCATCCGTGGGAGAGAAGATGCCAACTGGGACCCAGGGTGTAGAGAAGGATGGGAAGGATGAGCCTGGGAAGAAGAAAGCTCCAGCTGCAGGAGACCTTAAAGGAGGGAAGGCAGCACCCATGGAGGAGAAGGCTCCAGCTGCTGCCAAGGCTCAGGACAGGAAGAAGGATGAGCCTAGGAAGAAGGGTCCAGCTGCTGTCAAGGCTCAGGACAGGGGTAAGGATGAGCCTGGGAAGAAGAAAGCTCCAGCTGCAGGAGAGCTCAAAGGAGGAAAGGCTCCAGCTGCTGCTGAGGCTCAGGATGGAGGCAAGGATGAGCCCAGGGAGGAGAAGGCTCCGCCTGCAGGACAATCTGAAGGAGAGAAGGTAGTGCCCATGGAGGGGAAGGGCCTGACTGTAACTGAAGCTCAGGATGGAGGAAAGGATGAGCCCAGGAAGGAGCAAGCTCCTGGTGAGTCAGGGGCTGATGGTGGTGGGAAATCAGAGCCCATGGAGAAGGCACTTCCAGTTGCAGCAGAGTCTGAAGGAGGGAAGGCAAAACTCATGGAGGAAACAGCCTTGGCTGCAACTCAGGCTCAGGATGGAGGCAAAGAAGAGCCTGCAAAGGAGAAAACCACAGTGATTGTAAAGGACAAGGTTCCGGCCACTACTAATGCTCTGGATGCAGGGAAGCAAACTGCAAATGCAGAGCAAGCCCCAGTTGAAAACAAATCTGCAAAGGAGAAAGCCCCAACTGCTGCAAAGGCTCAGGGTGGGGCGAACAAAGTGGTAAAGACAGAAAAAGCCCCAGCAGCAAAAAAAGCTCCAAATGCAGCCAAAGAGGAGCCTGCAAAGGAGAAGGCCATAATTCCTGCAAAGGAGAAGGCCCCAGATGCTGCTAAGGCTCAGGATGGAGAGAAGGTGGCAGCAAAGGCAGAGAAAACCCCAGTTGCAAAAGTGGCTCAAGGTGGAGGCAAAAAAGAGCCTGCAAAGGAGAAAGCTCCATCAACTGTGAAGATGCAGGATGGAGGGAAGAAAACTGCAAATGTGGAAAAATCCACAGTTGCATCAAAGGCTGGGGATGGAGGAAAAGATCCTGCAAAGGAGAAGATCCCGGCAGCTGCAAAGGTTCTGGATGGAGGGGAGAAAGCTGCCGAGGTGGAGCCCCCTGCAGTGGCAGCAGAGGCTGGGGATGGGGCTGAGGAGCCCACACCGTGGCTGCCATGAAGGCTCAGGGGGAAGGGAAGGAAGTACCAAAGGAGGCAGAAGGACAGCCACCGAGGGTCCCCGAGCCCCCACGCCCAGTTCTGCTGCAGAGCCTGAGCTGCCCAGCCATCTGCCACAGGTACCCACCCTGCCCCAGGATGGGGGCATCCCCATTGCTGCTCCAGGGAGCCCTGGGTCCCTCCAGCCAGAGGTGGGTGCTGGGCTTGGGAGCTGCTGGGTGGGCTCTGCTCACCTCCCTCTC